>NW_027461565.1:0-247454 GCF_027571235.1 Dermatophagoides pteronyssinus | reverse complement strand
TTATAAAGAATTTTCTTTTCCTTTTCTTTTTTCGATTATTTGTTATTCTCATCACTGTATACAGTAGTAGTAGTGGTGGGAGATGTTTTTTCTTTTTTTTTCTTTTCCACAACGAAATGATACAAATTGAAATTCAGAATGGGAAAAAAGAGCGAGAAATAATTCTTTTATTTTTTTTTCTTCCAGAAAGAAAATATTAGTAGTTCTTTTGCTGTTGTTGTTGTTTATGAAAAGAAAATGAAATTTTTCAGTGGAACAAAAAACAAACGATAAGAACACAACGATTTGAACATGTTTTGAAATGAAATTTTCAACTAAAAAAAAGAAAAGAAATGACAATGTAATGGGGTATCACTTGAAATGGACCTTTCGATGATGATGATGATGATGATGAGAAGTAAAAATGAAAACAGAATGTGTGCATTCTATCCGATTACAAAGATTGTACGAACAAGTGAGAGAGAGAGAGAGAGGTATTAACAATTTTCAGCATCTGCTTTGCTTGTCTTTACTTTTTTTTTCTCTTATTAAATGTATAAGAAATCGGCGTTTACATTGAAAATTTTCAACGTTTTTTTTTTGCTGGTTCTCTGTGTTCAGTGGTAAACGATTCCAGGAACATCAAGTGCATTTTTCGTTTTTTTTTTTTTTTGTTTTTTGCTAGCACAGCTTTTTTTTCACCAAATTCGCATTGAAATTATTTTCATTCTTTTTCAAGTAATTTAAGAGCTTAATTTTCTAAATTTTTATTTATTTATTTTCATTTCTCTTTGTGTGCTGAAAAAAACGAAAAAAAAATTCTGTCACAAGTTTTTACTGTTATTTTATTACGCAAAATTATTATCGCACGAATGAATTTTCTTTTCGTTTCTCATATATTTATTTATTTCAATTAGAATCAAATGAATGATGGTCGTGTATTGATTAAGTTATATGATTCGGTGATTGAATCGATATTTGGTTGTTAAAAGAAAGTTGTATAAGAAAAGTGTGATTTAGAAGAATCTTTTGATATAACTTTTCATCATAAAATCTAAAAATACGTAGAATTCATTAGCTTAGAAATAAGATGAATGAATTTAATCTTCAATAAACAAGTGAAAATGATGATGATGATGTGATGTTGATGATAATTAATAATAAAACAATTAAGCTAATCTAATATTAATTTAGCCTGTTCTATGGAGTTGTGAAAGATTGTTTGGCCTTGTATTTTCATCCATTATCGGTAAGTTAGTAAAAATAACCGAAAAAAAATTGTAGTTACAGAATCAGCTCATCAATTATATCGCATTAAACATTTCAGAAAGAAAAAAAAGCGAATTTTTTTCCTGCAAAGATTATTTCAACAATGAAAAAAAAATCTTTATATACAACGTCATTGATATATTGGAAAGTTATAATCGAATCAACTCAGCAAACAAACAGAAAAAAAAATCATGACTGTCGAAATAGACGTAGAACAAACATTGTAAAATTTGAAATTCTTGGCTGGTTTTTATGGGAATTTAGCCACAAAATTTTTTGGATCAAATACAGTCTGTGTTTGGTTACAACTATATATAAACAAAGAGTTGATCATCAAGCAGAAAAATTATGCTATGATAATAATTATCTAGGAAGAGAATAATAAAAAAAACAAAATTTTGGAAAACTAATTTTTGAGGATTCATCATCATGATCATCGGAAACTACGACTCACACACACGTATATTATTCTTATAATTTATGAGCTATAATAAATTACATATATGAATTCTGTTTGTATTCATCAAGGCTAAGCTGAATTTTCTATTTTTGTATCCGTTATCATTAGGTGTAGGTTAATAATGATAATCATAATCGCAATAATAATAAATTTACAACCCATTTGAAGAAGAGCAAAGTTTTTTTTTCGTTTTGAAAATATAAACTCAACGAATAAAAAAAGAATATTTGAGTGACCACCAATTACTATCATCAAAGGGGAATATTAGAAAAAGAAAAAAAAGAAACGTGATGAATTTTCTATCATGGAAGTGGCTGCCCAATATTTTCAAGCAATGAAAATAATAAAATAATGATTAAATAGCCTTAATACATTAATTTTATATAATAATTATTATTATCATTATCATTATCATCATAAAACAATTTTCGTTTTTGGAAAATGTTCCGTATATTACCACTAACACCGTTGTTTTGTTTTTTTGGCCGTTCGGTTATTCATTCCAATCAGTACCAATTATGTAATATTATTATTTTTTGTCCTAAATACTAGAAAAAAGAATAAACCATCATTATCCATATGTGGATATAATTACTACTATATGATTAGTGAAACAAAATGGTAATAATCATCATTTTGAATGGTTTTTTTTTGGATCCACATACACACACATTAACGAATGTACAACAAGAATAAAAAACCACATTCAGATAGAAAAATTTTTGTTGTTGTTGAAAATTGGCCTTTTCGTTGTTGTCGAGAAAAATGTAATAATTATGAGTAAAAAAGAGAAAGATAGAAGAAGAATTTGAAGCAATAAAATTCGATCGATAAATTCAATATTTGAAAGCAAGAAAGAAAAAAAATTATTGAAATGAAAAATATGAAATGGATAATTTGTAACATGATAATGATAATGGTGATGTTACCAATTTATGATTATGATGATGGTGGTGGTGGTGATGAATTCCAGCCTGAAGCCAGCCATTCAACAATTCCAAATTGTCAATTGTATACTCAAAAACTGTGTGTAAACAGTGGTTTTAAACCTTTTTTTCTTGATTGTCAAACAAATAACTATGATAGTTTAATAACACTGATGTGATTATAAAGGATTCTTATATTAAAAATTCTAATTAAATATGATGCACATAATCATCATCATCATTGTTTATGAATCTTTTTTTCTGGGATTCCTTTTATAGAGAAAATCGAGTACATAATAAAGTTTATTATACAAATAATTATTCAATTAGATAATGTTGGAATGTTATAATAAAAAACCTGAACAACAACTTTTCTTATATTACAATAAGAATATTACAAGAATTTCATAGAAAGTAAAATACATTGGATTCTGAAATAATAAAAAAAATGCTTACAGAAATTTTCCATCCAAATGGCCACTAGATTCAATACGTTTTTCAGCTTCTAAACGTGATAATCGAAAATGATACCATGGTTGTAATTCATGCATTGATTTAATAATTAGTGAACGTATTAATGGTGAAAATGTTGGCGAAAAATGTAGATCACAGTCAATGTTTTCACGCATTTCTTCAACAGTTAAACCCCAATTTGGTGCACGTTGTAATAATTGTTCACGTATTGTATCGGGATTCATTTTCCAATGTGTTGATGGTAAACATTTACCAAATAGTGCACGTAATGGTATTGTTGGTTTACATGCTAAACCATCAACTGTTTCGATTAATTCCATTGGTGATTGAAATGTTTGATTTGGTAGACCTTGTAATACAACATTACCGTTAGATAATTTGTTGATTCTATAATGTAGAACACTATTTAAAAAAAATAGTAATAGATAAAAATTAAAGATTGTTAGAAACTTTGAATGAATTTTTTTTTTTGTAAAAATGTTTCCTAGAGCATTCTTTTTTTACTTCAATTCGTAATTCAATTAATTGAAGAATAAATTTACCATATAAACTGAATTATTCTTTAAAAGGATAAGAATAAAAAAATATTGCCTAAAGTATCGACTTTATGGCAAGTTTTTTTTCGATATAACAATGAATTATCAAATTATAAATGTCTCGAACCAATCAACAATGAACATAAAACCAAGTAACAACAAGCATAACATTAACAATGAAGATTTCTTTTTTTTTTTGCCTTTCAATAATTGGCTATCTCAAAATGTAAAAGAATGTTTTATCAAATGGTTGTTGACTACAAATATAACAATACTTTTTTTCACTTCTTGGATAATAATAAAAATAACGAAAAAAAGACTTAATTCAATTTTATAAAATTTTCTATTCACTTTACTTAAAATAAGTTGATTGAGAAAAAAAATGCCTATAGGCATCTGAATGAATTCATTCGGAAAGAAAAGAATTCAAAGCAAAAAATTTGATATTTGTTTTGGAATTTTGGATTTAAAACACGTGCCATGTTTGCTATACATTAAATATGAATGATACATTAAATTGATTGATCCAAAACATACCTATTATGATGACAAAGTGATAATACAAAATCATTTCCCGATTCTCTAAGTAAATACATTCCATCTGAACAACCTTCATCATATAATATCCATTCAGTATCTTCACGTGTTATACATCCATAATAATAAGGCAATGATTCAAGTATTGTACACGGTGTTTGTGTTACATAACAATTTTCATTAGCTATCGTATTATTATTATTATTATTATTAGTGACCGTCATTTTAAGTTGATTAACCATTAAATGTTTTTCCATGGCCATCTTTTTTCCACACTTGACGTTTGTTGTTGATTTGATTTTTGAGCCGTTTTTTTGTTGAATGAATGAATATCATATAATATTTTGAATGATACTTATGATAATTATTATTATTCGGATGATATCTTGAAACAACAATAAGAAAATAAGATGTTGTTGTTGTTGAAATGTCAAGTATAGTGTCTTTGGATATAATTTATAGTTCGGTGAAGACACTTGAAAAATGTTTGTTGAATGATGATGAGAATTACAAGGCTCTTAAATTAATTAATGAAGAAATGGAAAATATGGATTTTTTCCACCGAATTTATCCGCATCTTGATTAATTACTTCTCTGTGCGGAAGGGGATGATGAAAGAAGGAAGAAATAGAAAAAAAAATGGAAAAACATAATTAGAAATTTAAATAATCTTGAAAAAAAAGTTACGATGAACGAATTTATCGATACTTTGGCGATAGTACATTTTTGTTTTTTTTTCATCATTCCTAAGAATTTTCAATTTCATTTTTTTTATTTGTCATTCAAAGTTTTTTTATCTTTCTTTCATTTTTTAAATATGAATCGAAATCCCAAGTACCAAAGAAAAAAAGTTCATGTCATTTTTTTGATGATGCAACGTAACATGAAAAGCTCAAATCAAATTCAAAAATCTGAATGAATTTGAAGACTTTATCGACCTAAAACGAAAACACAAAGCCTGGATCATCATCCAAAAAAATTGAAACAAAGTTGACTAAATAACATTGGTAAATATTATTGAGAGAAAAAAAAACGATTTCTCAAATATTATATTCGAAAAGCGAGCCTAAACGAATCATTTTTTTCAATCATCATTGAAAATACCAACAAAAAAGAATTCGACAAAATTCAAAGATTAAAAGTTTGTTTGTTTAACGCTGATGATGATGATGATGTTTGGTGATTCTATTCGAATGTCGCCAAAAAAAACCCTTTCATCTAATCACAATGACATTTGTTGTTTGTTGATTTCAAAGCACATACAAAAAAAACTTCTCTCTCTCTCTCTCTCTTTCATCATCATAAATGTCAAATGAATCCAAAGAACAAATTCTGGTTTCTGTTTGCATTTCAATTCTATTGTGTGTGTGTGTTTGTGTGGTTTTCTTTCTTTTTCTCTCATTCAATCCCAATAACAAATAACAACAACAACAACAACAACAACCACAACGAGAATAAAAAAAAAGAATGACAGAATCGGCCTTACTAACAATAGAACTATGTTGAGCTATGATTTGTCATAATTTATGAATTGTATCAACAACAACAACAATCATAATATTTTTATGTGAAATGAATACGAATTTGTCGTCGTCGTTATCGTTGTTGTCAGTGCAGGAAATAAAACAAAACAAATTCATTGAAATACAAATGAAAAGAATTTGATCTAATTGAAATTAATATTAAATCATATCCAGCGCCCAAATGGAAAGAAAAAGATTGTTTTAAATTAATCAAAATAATCATGATGAAATGAATTTTGTTTTTTAACCTGATTTTTTTCAATCACAGTTTTAGTTTTGATGTTTTTTGTTTGTTTCTTTGGAATATAAATAATTCAATGTGTGAAAATAGAAAATGAAGAAGTAGAAATTTTTCATCTAAATTCAGTTACAATAAAATTTTATCCAGAATCCAAAAAAAACAAAGTAGAAAAATAGTAATTCCAGAAAACGGGCAAAACAATAAACAACAGCAAAATAAAATGAAAAATGAAAAGCAAATTAATTTTAAATTCGTAAATAAATAATTGATTTCAATCAAGTTGGAATGATAAACAAGGTTAAAGGTTTTATGTTGTTGAAAATCACATTTCCGGTTTAAATTATTGATAAGTTTATGAATGGAAGGAAAAAATATCAGTTATTTTAGTTAAAACAGAGATGACCATTTCGAAGAAATATTCCTTCTAAATATAAACGTTAATGGAATCGCTTGTTTGATTTGATTTTGATTTTTTCTCTTCTTCTCATCAGCAGCAAAACACACTATACTCACATCCGAATTCATATAATTAAAATTTGTATCAATTTTGTTCATCATCATCAACCGATAGAATCGGATGCCAAGCTGATTATTTTTTTCCGTTTTTTTTTCGTTCCTTGATTCACCAACAAAAAGTTGATCCTCAACACTATGAGTTCCAAAAAAAAACACTGTAAGCAGGTTCGAAAACATTCAAAAAAGTTCATCGAATCATAATCATCGTTCTGTACAGGAATGGAATCAAAATGCCACTTTTTTTTAACGTTGAACCGGGGTAAAAATGATGATGTTATTCTGATGATATGATAGGATTATATTGATTGAAAGTGAGAGAATTTTTTTCGAATCTCGAGTGGCCAAGTTTCAAAGTTTGTTTTTTTTGTCAGTGGATCTATTGAAATGAGATTAACTTTTTTTGACATCATTAGATTATTGGGTAAACTTTTTTAAAAAAAAACACTCACTCAATATTCACTGAAATTAAAGTCAATGAAATTGATCAATATCAATCAAAAGAAGAAAAATGAAAACCCAAACATTATGAAATTTATGAAATTTATGAAAATTTTTTAAAATGAAAATTTGAATTAAAATTCTTTAAATTTTTAGCAAATAAAAAAAATATTCTAAACATGCAAATTAATGCATCGGCATGTAATACGTTTTTGGGATAGTAAGGAAAACACTGTCTGGAATCTGTCATCTGTTGACCTACAATAGGAAATAAGAATTTTGAAGAATTTTCGACAATAAGAAATTCATTCCTGTTTCACGAAAGAATTTCATGAATTTTTTTTTATTTGTTTGCAAATTGTCCATAGTTTGTTTGGCCAACATTTATATCCAACAGAAAACTAAAATCATATTTGTTATTGATTGTCAATGACAATATGTGTCACATATTGACAATAAGGATATGACAAAATAATGAATATGCCGACTTCAAAAATGACAATTTGACAAACAAACAAACAAACAAACAAATGGATAGAGAAAATAAGTCAAAATGTCAATCAAAATAAAAAAAAAATAGAAAACGAATGGTTGATTCACAAATGATCATGATTATCAAATGAAATGTCCAATATGAAATGTCCGAAGATATAAATCATGCGCGAGAGCGCGATTGACACCAAAAAAATATGAATGATGAAAAAATTCTGGTCAACATTGTGGATGGACCGACGAAAGAATACAATGAAAAAAAAATGTAAATGGATCATCATCATTGTCAATATATATTGTTTGGAATTTTATTTTCGTTTCACGGTGCTATCGAAGTTTTTGGTCCATCCATTTTTACTTCGTTTTTTTCATTCATTCTTTCTTGGTTAAATGGAAAATGATCGGACATGAAAATATATAAAATGTGTGTACATGATTCAATTTTAATAACTCGAAGGCATTACTTAAACTGAACTGAATTTAAAATGAATGGATAAATAAATACAAACGATGAAAATAGGATAGATGCATATATATATTTTTTTCTGAAGATGGATCCATTGAAAATATTGAATTTTTGATATCGTTGAAATGAAATGGAAAATTCATCCAATTTTTTTCCTTCTTTCATTTTGATGATAAAAAGAAGAAGAAGAAGAAAAGACATTCAAGTTTTCATTTTTTCTTTTACTGTTAAAATGAAGAATTTTTTTTTTGTATGTAATGTAATTTTAAATGGAATCTTTAAAGCTCAATTTTGATCCATCCATATATATCTGTGTGTGTCTGTGTGCGTTTTTCCTATTTCATAATGTTTTCATCACTTTGGCTTGTATTATATATTAATATATTGACCATTCATCCATTCACCGGACCAAAATGTAGAAAAAAAGAAGGGTAGAGAGAGAGATAGACGGAAAACATCAATGAACAAATGATTGAATCATTCAAACAATTCAAATTCCGTATTAAATGTGTTTGGGCCATATGGTCCATTAAGTAGTAGAAAAAAAATTTAAGATACAAAAAAAAGGCTTTTACAAAATTTATCACCAGACGATGATTTACGTCAAACACTCATTGGACAAACAGGAAAAAAAATCAATTTAATTTCTTCTTTTCTTTTCTTTTGATTCATAATTAATATAATTCATTGGAAAAAAATTACAATTTTTTTCGTTTGCATAGTAATAAGGAATTATATAAGCGATAGACAATCCGGTGAAACACTTGAATTCTCAGAATATTATATTGTTGTTATTGTTCTGTTTTTGTTTGTTTTCAATGTTTTCATAGTTTCCGAAAATTTTGAAACAAAAAATCTACGAACAATATTTACTGTGAACATATCATCATCAGCCGTTAACAACTATGACGATTAACATTGTTTTTTTCAGATAGCGAAAAAAAATAGTACTGTATAACAATAGAGCACTTTAAATGGAGCAAAACCAAAAGCTCAACCAACGATGAATTTGAAACAAAAAAACTAATGGCCTTGATTTACTAACTGAAACAGCAACGATGATACAGCTGTCGAGAAATGGAATGAATTTAAGAATTTCAACAACATCGCTAACGACGAGAAAAAAACAAAAAATTAATGATAATGGTTTGTTACGATGAAACAAAAAAAAAAGAATCATGTTTGTGCAACAATGCGGCTAACATAATGAGTGTGCAATCTTGAAAAAACTAACAAAAAAAACAAACAATCAATTTGTAAACTTGAATGAAATGTTTTTTTTTTAAAAACAAACATTTCAACCATGGAATTATTCTTTAATTTGTTTTTTCCGATTCCGGTTTTCATTATCATCATCATCATCATTACAATTTTCAAAATTATTTATTTATTTGGATCAAAATCAAAAAGTCATGAAAATGATCCGCTAATAAATAAAAAGAATAAGTAACAGATGTCTACGATTGCCTAATAATCATGATGATGATGATTATGATGACCCATCACATCATGTACACAGTGAATCAAAATGTGAAAACAAAAATTAATAAATTCTCACTTAATTATCTCTATAAATACAAACGGTCATCGATATATCAATATTGAAGAAAAGAAAGAAAATCATATTTGTGACATTTTATAATGCTTTGTCGATGTTGTTGGATAAAGATAGAAGGAACAAAAAAAACAATAATAATAAGTATGTATCAACTTTTCTATTCAGCGAACAGTTCGAAATGACACAATATATTCTACAATCGATATAATCTCATAACATATCTGGGATGTGTTAGATAGATTCTTCGATATGATATGATGAAAAGTGAAATGAAAGAAAGAAAAAAACACTATGTTCTTGTTGTTGTTGTTGTTTACCCAGAAAAAAAAATATTGAAATCATTTTTTTTTGTCCATCTTATCTGTTCTATATATATAATGTTTGGAACGAAATTCTTTCGGTCATTTGTTCAGTGTATAATGTTTTCTTTCTATTTTTCAAAAGGAAAATTTCAAAAGATATTATAGACCATCCATGCTGCTACTTTTACTATTGTTGCTTTATTATGTCCAAGTTTCTTTTTTTTCTTTTTTTGTTAATAATGATTGGTCATCAATTGTTATTTATGAATGATATTGGATACTTTTTAAGCTTTAGAATAAATCGATAGTGTGAAAATCTTAATTCAAACTATCTTACATAGTGATATAAAGCCACAAAGAATAAAAAAAAGAAGTTTTTTTTTGATATAGAATTTCAATGCAATAAACAGAGGGGGCAATCCATATTTCTATGGAACGAACAATACACATTAATATATCCACAATGGTCTTTGAAAAATTTCTGTTTATTTTTTCTCCATCGTTTTCTTTATATGTCTTACTTATGTGAACAAAAAGAGATACAAAAAAAATCACCATAATAATAATAATAATGTTAATGTGCATTGTGTTGGTCATCGTTTTATAGCTGTAGTATTTTTCCTCTTGAAAGTGAATAAGTTTTTATCTTATATAATAGCCATTGACCAGAACGAAAAAGAAAGAAAGAATTGAATTTGGAAAGAATTTCGGTCAATGTGAAAAAAAAATTTTCTCATTTGTTTTCCAAAAGTGACCATGTTCTACATTCATAAAAAAGAATAATTTTTCAATCCAATCAAATGATGATCGCAACATCATCATAATGATGACCATGTTCATTTTTTAGCAAAGAAAAATAACGATTTTCATATAAAAACATTATAATGATGATCCTTTGGCCTTTTTTTTTGTTTTGTTTTGTTTGTTTGGTTTCAGAAATTTATGACGGTCCTGATAAATGATTCAAATATTCAAATCAAATGTCAAATTTTTTTTTCTTTTGTCGTTGGCCAAAATAATAATAAAATTCTTATTGAATATTGATTATTTGTTATATGAATAATCGTTTTTTGTTGTTGCTGAACTTATTCTATGCCGAAAGAATTGGTAGATAAAAATGAATTTTTTTTTCAAATTTATAAACGTTAATCTTGAATGACAAATTTTTGAAAGAAAAAAAAATTAATTCATCTTGACATTCAATGATAAGCAATGCAAATGAATGAATGAATTTTATCATTCACAAATTATCAGATCAGATCCATATAAGCAAATTATATTTAAAAAAACTATGAAAATATTTCGATTTTCATGCCAAAATTTTCTTTCAATTTTTGTTCGGCGTATTCTATTTTAGATTCAAAATCTAATGAATTTAAATATTCACTGTACATAGAAATTTACGAAAATGAATGAAAAAAGGCAATTTTATTAATAATTTATACAAAATTTTCATCTTTTCCTGATGCTCAGCTAAGTTCAGCATTGGCTGTGTGTTTAGATCGATAACGCTGTCAACTTATTGTAGGAATTTTAAGGGAAAAGAAAATTCATTTTCGATATGATTTTTTTCTTTTTTTTTTTTGCTTGGATAATAATTATCGGCAATGAAAGAATATTCAATAAAATTATATTGATATGGATTCTTTTTTCCATCTTCTTATTTTAGAAAATACAAAAATTTTCATCCATCACTATCCATTTTCTATCTACACTTTTCAGTATTTTTGAAAGTAAAGTAAAGGAGAGTCGCGAACATGGTGTAATGATCGGTGTAAATTACACATGATCGTGTGTGATGCTATACATGCATGTCATTATTATTATTATCATATGTTATATAATTTAACGAATTTGTACATGAAAAAAAACAACCAGAAAGAATGAAGAAAAAACTCATCAAAACTATAGAATAGAATAGAAGAAGTTTGAAAGAAAAAAAGAAAATAAGATGGCCAAATCTAATTAGACATGTTTTATGTAATGAAAACATTAAGTTTCATTATCTTAATCAAAAAGATACACACACAGAACCAAACACTCGACGATTTCTATTCTGAAAAGAAAAAAAAATCCAAAATGAAAGATTTATTTGAAATTGTCATCATTATGGCGTGACAACGACCAAAATGTTTTTTTTTCTGTTTTGTTCTGTCTTTTGTTTTGTTGTGCACTTTTCTCTTTTTTTTCCTTTTGATTTCATCGTTATCATAATGTCTAAAGAATGTAACCGGGTAACATGCATGTATGAACAGAAAAAAAACAAAACATTCTTCCAAAGAGATGTTCACCATATGCAAAAATAACAAGGAGAGAAAAAAACAAAATAAATTTTGATTTCAATTTCAATCAACCAAACAAACAAACAAACGAAAAAAAATAATAACAATAAAATGAAATGAAAAGTGAAGAAAATTTTTAAGATGAGAATCTTGAAAATTATTGTCAACAACAACAACAGCAAAAGAATCTTGAAATGAAAATCATCAAACAACAAAATAATAGAAAGAAAAAAAATGAAAATTTTGAAATTAAATTTAACTTTTTTTTTCTTCTTAGTTTTCTCTTCCGTAGATATCAATTCAAAGAAATGTTTTTTTCATTTTTTCTGAAAGAATTATATTTTCACTTATCACACATACACACACCAAGCAACAGCGACAAGTTTTTTTGGTTGCTGTTAACAGAAAGGAAAAATTCTAGTCACATCTATTCATTTATCCATATGTCTAGAGAAACCAATGGGAAACACTATGCGAATCGTTAAAGTTTAAAGAGAAAAAAAACAAGAATCCAAAAAAAGAAAAAATACTTGGAAATTGAAAAAAGAATTTGGGATACATCATGATGATGAGGATAACTGAAAGAATTGAAACAAACATCAACACATACACAGTCAGAGACAGACACTTACAAATCAAACATTAAATATGACAACAGAAACACATTGTGTGTGTGTGTGATTGAAACTTCTGAACACGTAATTATTAAATAATTTTTCTTTCTACTACTTTCTCTCGTGTTTTTTTTTCAATACCAAACCAAAATAAAACACTCTAGTATTCTATCGATGATGACATTAAATATATTGTTGTTGTTGTTCTGTTGTGTTGTATGACGGAAAAAGAACCAACTTTAACAACAACAAAAAATTGAAATTTGTTGGTGATGATAGAATCAGAAACCATAATGTATCTACTATTGGGTGTTGGCGACCAACATTTTATTATTATCATTTTTTTTTCAAGTTATCAAACAAGAATAACACTTCTCATTTTTTTCACCGTTCAATTTGGGTGTGCGTGTGTGTTCCATGATGATATTTACTTCTTTTTCACCTTTGTTTTGTTTTGTTTTGTTTGTATTTTTTTCCAATAAAGTAAAATAGTTTTCTTTTGATGTTTTTTGTTTGTTGCTTCAGTTTGGCCGCAGAATTGAATGGGAAAATTGAATTTTCCTCGTTTTAAATTTTCTTGATTTTATTGACCGGTAACTTTCTTTTTCTCGTACACATTATACTTACATTAAAGTCATTATCATTAAAGTTTCCCTGATGTTTGATTTTCGGATTTCTTTCGATAACGGCAACAAGAATGAAAGAAAAATGTTTCAACAAAAAAAAATTGAAACAATAATTATCGGTTGAAATGGCAATTTTCAAATAATGATAAAAAATCCAATCAATTGAAAATGATGACCCGATCAAATCGAATCACAATGATGATGATGATGATGATAATGTGATTGACCACACATTTGAAAGCTTAATTTTCTTTTCTTTCGTTCGTTTGTTCGAATGAAAAATAAACTTAACGAAAAACCGAAATGAAAAATAATTGAACCGTTCAAAGATAATGGCAGCAAATCGAAAATCATTCGAATGATGATGATGGTGATTTAAATTGAAAGTTAAAAGTGGCAAAAGAGAAAAAAAAATTGCCGATTTATAATTTGATTTTCTCGAATCAAACACAGTACAGACACAGTTGATGATCATATATGAAGTTGAAGAACCAATTAAATTGAAATTTTTGTGGTCAAACCATATGTGTGAAGCGAAAATTAGATAAATTTACAATTGACAATCGATCAAAATCATTTAGAATGACATCAAATAAGGAAAATTGAATAATAGAATCTTTCAAATTGAATAAGGATTAATGTTATTCACATTCACAACATACACAAACACACAAACAAACAAATTTTTTTGGAACTAATTTGTTGCAGCAATGTTATTATTATTATTCATATGACAATCACATTACACACATATCAAACACTTGTAAATTATACATTATTCTTCCGCTTCTTTTTTTGTTGTTTTGTTTTGGTCATTCGATTTAGATCATTTTTTTGTTTTCTGTGAATAGTGTCGATCAACTAATTCTATAGTTATTTGTTGTTGTTGTTGTTTTTGTCTTCGTAGGCAATGTGTGTATGTCACGCGTGTAAAGTTAGATAGTGAATGATGATGATGGAAAAACTATGGAAAAACCGACGACGAAATTTTTTTTTTTGATACCCGAATGTTCGAGTATCGTCCGGGATCGACCACCACCACCACCATCGTCATCATCATGATCATCATCAACATCCTACATACAGACACTACTATACATTCAATTCATATCTATGGATGATTCTATAACACACATAGAAATCATTCATTGTCGATCCAGAAACACTACCAACTATGCACCAAAAAAACACTAACTAACTAAAGCATAACACACATAGAAGAATAGTAATATAGCAACAAAAATAAACTAAACAAGTATACTGCGCGATTGGTATTCCGGTTGTATTCGTTTTTTGTTTCTTTCTCTGGTTCTTCATTCTCATTTCTCATACTTTTGATCGTGGTCTTTTGGTCTTTTCTTTTTCTATTTTTTATCCATGAATCTTTATATACCAGAAACAGGAACAAAAAACAAAAAAAACATGACATGCACAGAACCATTTCAATTTTCTGTTTTCAATTTTGGTTGAATCCATTGATTTTTCTCCAAAATGATTCTTCTGTTTTCTATTTTCTTTTCCTTCTTTTATTGAATTATTCGGCGTTCTATGATATTGTCGTACGTTTGTAGATACAATGAATAAACACTAACTAACTGCGTGGCAAGTGTGCTAATAAAAATGTTGCGCATCATGATTCAGAACAATTTATTTTATCAATTTTAAAACAATAATGATTTATGCTAATGTATATTTGATACCATTTACCAAGTAACGATAATGATATAATAGAATTGAAACAAAGAAAAAGTTGTAATATGAATCAGCTGACAAAGAATCAACAAACAAACAAATAACCATTATCATTATAAATTCAATCATATAATAGAATCAGAATGATGAGATTTCATAATTGTGAAAGCGCATATTCAATGTTTCGAATGACATTTTGAAATTCTCATTATTCCCTGACTATTGGAATTTATGTTTGACTTTTTTTCTCCATACAAAGCATATAATTAATACGAGTTTAATGAATGAGAAAATTGAAATTGATCAACAGAAGAATCCGTTTTTTTGTTAACCCTATCCTGCCAACATGCGATAAGTAGATGAGGAGGAGGAGAAAGAAAAAAGGCAAAAAAGAAAATCTGCATTTGAAACAAAAATGATGATAGAATTAATCGAATGGCCTCGATTTTGGTTCAGTTATTCAAAATCCTTGAATTTTATGTTATGTTGTTGTTGTTTTTATTATTTTTCTTGGTTATGATAAAAAAAAAGATAATTGCTTATAGTCTGATATGGATAATCATTGAAAAAAAATTACTGATGATTTATTGGGTAGTGGTATTCTATAAATTGACTTGAATTCTGTGTAATTCTATTACCAACTGGTGAAAAAAAAATCCAAAAAAGAAAAATGTAAAGAGAGATAGAGAAAAAAAGATCGTTCTAACGGTTGGGTTCCATCCAATGGACATACTGTAGACATTCATGTCCAATGTTTCATTCTTCATGGCGTGTGTCGATGATATAACTGAAAAATTGCCTATTGTATAAGTGTGTGTGTGTGTGGCTGATGGTATTTTTATATGATGGTGGTGTTAATCAGCAAAAAAATGATTACAATGACAATGGAGTTATCTGCAAACGACAGAGAATAATTTCTCTCACTTTCTCTCTCTCTCTCTCTCTCTCTCTCTCTCTCTCTCTCTCTCTCTCTCTCTCTCTCTCTCTCTCTCTCTCTCTCTCTCTCTCTCTCTCTCTCTCTCTCTCTCTCTCTCTTTCGAACAATAAAACCAGAAATAAAATGAAAAAATTTTGCAGAAAAAAATTTTCAATGAAATCCAGAAACAAACACACACACGGAACATTTATTGAAAGAAATTGAAAAAAAGAAAGATTTTTCAAAATTGAAAAAATGGAATCTTTGTCGATTCAACCAAACAAAACTAACTAACCAAATGATAGTTATTTACAATTGAACATTTACGGTGGTTATCCATCATTATCAGTGAAAAACGAAAAAAAAACGATTTTTATATTTTGGAAATAAAAGAAGAAAGCCCAAATAAATGAATGGATAAAACTTTTAAAGATAGATTTTTCAAGATTGAAATTTAAAGATTTTTACGTAAAAAAATGATTCATGTGGTTCATAAAAAAAACTTTGTTTCAATCAATACGGATTTGATTTGTTCCAAAAAAACAACAACAACAACAACAAAATCTTGATTAGATCAAACCCAAATCACATTCCAATCGTAAAAATCAGCAAATTTTCCTTGTGTTTAGATCGATTCTTATCTGAACTAATTATTCTTATTGTCTTATTGTCGTAGATCAACCAATGTCATTCTAAGTTATTTTCATTTTCCCAAAAAAATCGATTCATATCAAAGAATGTATCGAAATTCCTTTGTTTATCATCAACATCATCATCAACAGAATGATATCCCAGAAAGGCCAGAACATAAAAACAAGAAAATGTAATGAGAAAATCAAATGAAAAGATTTCTAAATTGATGTGAACAAAACAAAACGAAAAACAAATATAATGAAACAATGGATATATATAGCGATCAGCAGAAGAGAGAGGGAAAAAACTAGAATAAAAACGATCAAACAACAACAAAACAAAATTTTTTTGGTACAATGTTTGACCGAATATATGAAACGTGACATATCAAATACACAGTGAGACACATACACACAAAGAGACATTCCTATATGGAACCAGAATCTTATTTTTGTTTTCTTCAAAATGATCACACTACTCACACTGATCACAATTAATATTTAACAAAACAAAAAAAAATAGAAAAAATTCTTTTACAAACAACAATTCTGTTTCAATCAACATTCAAACATCTGTTTTCTTCAGGAGATTTTCATGATTTTTAACAAAAGAAAAAAAAATGAAAACGAAACAAAAATTTGTCGTTTCTCTCTCTCACTCTTCAATTTCATTCATTCATTTCAATTTTTTTTTCTTCGTTCATATTTCATCCCCACCAGAATCCAAGATTCAACGCCTGGATTATTTGATCTCTGATTTGATTTTTTCCTTTCTTTCTCTCTCACACACTCACATAAACACACATCAAAATGAAAAGTTATGTCACATTCGAAATTCGTGGAAAAATGTCAGAAAAATATTCGCACACTTACACACAAACAGAATGGAAAAAATACAATCGAAAAATTTCGAATGAATAAATTAAATATTTTCAGTGTTTTTTTTTTTGTTTGAGTGTAGATAATGGATGACAGATCCTATGATCCTTTTGGATTTTTTTTTTCATTTCTCGAAAACAAAAGTCAAGTGGATGATGATGATGACAAATACTGAAGCATACACATTCATATTTGAAATGAAAATTCATATTTCGATTTCAATTATTTCATATAATATATTATGAATATTAATAATAATCAGAAGAAGAAGAAAAAAAAGAGGATGAATGAAATGAAAATCTATTTAATAATTTTTCTTTTTTCTTCATTTCATAATTTCATTTCATTTCTATTCCATCGAAGGTTTTTCATATTTGTAAATATGATGGAATGCATTGGAATTTAAGAAATGTATTTTTTCCTTTATTGTTTTTTCTTCTTTTCATTCTTATTAGTTTCGTTAATTGAAATTATTAACTTATTGTTTTCCTGGGGTGTTGTTTTGATTAAATTAGGTAAGTCTAGTGTACGATATTACGATATTGAATGAGAGATTAGATAAGATTTATTTACCTGAAACTAATAATAAATTTTTTTTCATTTAATTCTCAAGAGATGAAGATTCTGGAAAAAAAGTGAACAATTTCCTAACAATTTGGGATTTGATGATCCAAACATGTCCAACAATTTCCATTTCATACTAATATATAGTGTATTTGTAGTTGTAAATTTGTTATTGCTTTTAGCCTAAAATTAAAAAAAGCTACACTGTTGTTTTTATTTGTTTTTGTCAATTTCTGTATACAGTCATTATAATCTAATTTAATTGTAATTAAATTTAATCCACTTATACTTTTTTATTCCGTGTGTGTGTGTCTCCTTGTGTTAACATAAATAAATGAATAAATGAAAATAATCAACGAAAATTCACAAATTTTCTACTAAAAATACCCTAATTATTCTAAAACGGTGGTGGTTGTATGTTACATCAAAAGATAATTAGCTTCAATGAAATAAAAACAAATATTGTCAATAAACTCGATGATTCGAATGGCGAATGCCAGAAGAAAATTCATTCATTTCAACAGAAACAACATTTTATTATACGGAAATAACAAAATGAACAGAAAAAAACCCAAAAAACAATCGACAAACACTGGTAATTTTATTCGTACATTTTAATCATAATCATTGATTTGTTATTGTTGTTGTTGTTATTGTTGTTATTATTATTGTCATCATCATTAGATAATTTCATTTCATTTTTCTTTAATAATAACAAAACGAAACGAAAAGAAAAATGTTTTTTTCCATTCATTCTCATTCAGCATTTCGCATTTTGTCAAATTGATTTGAATGGCATTTCGGAAACATATTTCGATCCATTTGGTTAATGAATAGTTGGCTGGCTGGTTGGATTCAGTGAAAAGAGAAGATTTCGATGGCTAAATGGTATCAAATTTTTCTTCCTTCTTTTTTTATTTTCTGTAATAAACATTATTACAGACTTGTGAACCACATCACATGCACGAATTTCGATTTTTTTTATCGTGTTCTTGCTAGATTCAACGAATGAATAAAAAAACAAAACAACAAAATTAGGCACCTTGTTTGATTCATTTGCTAATAGAATCATAACCAATTGTTTGACACATCAATAAACACACACACACACACCGAATGAATGAATGAATGAGTGGGAGACCTAAATGACAAATAGCGACATTTTCTTTGAAAAAAAATGAATGAAAGAAAAGAAAAGAACCGTTATTCCATCTATGGAAAACCTCGAAGAAATAGACCATTATTTTGCTTTTTTTAGTTATACAAATTATCATTGTTCAAGAATTGAAGCAAGCAACAACAAGTAATTATCAAAATGGAATTCTATATATTCGTGTGTGTTTGTGTGTGTAGCATGGACCATGATGACGTTGTCAACATTGAGTGACATTTTAACAAAATTTTTCTTTCTTCTTCTTCTGGCCTTGGTTATTTATCCGGCTTTTTTTCCATTCTGTATATGGATTTGAGTTGGCGTACGTTTTTTTTCTTCTTCGAAAATTAGATCAGAATTAATTCTGTAGGCAAAAAAACAAACACAGAAAAAAAGTTTAATCAACAAGGAATGTTGGATCTTCGTTTGTTTTTTTTCTGGTCTGTTTTTTCAATTAAAAAAGAAAAATTTATGCTAATGTAAACGTAAAACACACACACACACACACACAAAATAAACCGAAAATTTTCATCATCTTCTTTCAATTTAAATGATAAGAATCGTTGTGTAAATTCATCGTAACAAGAATAAAGAAAATTCTAGTTCAAAGTTTGTTTTTTTTTGGTTGTTGGTGAATGGAAAACCAAACAATACAAAAAACATGACAAACATGTAAAGTAAAAGATTGAAAAGAAGAAACAGTGATGGAAAGTTGAATAATTTTTTTGGCAAACCACAACAACAACAACAACGAGGAAGAATAATCGACCTTTTAATCAACGTTTTAAATATTTTTTAAAACCCGATTTTTCTCTCAATATACCACATCAACCTGCCAAATGCAGATGAATAGAAAGAGAAAAAGAAAGGATCGTCAATCGTATAAGCGATACGTCAATCTACCATCGACGGAAAAAAATTTTAATATTCAAAAAAAAGGATACCCAAAAAGTTTATGCAAAAAAAAACTGAACAAACTTTAATTACGTATCATATTCGTTTGATGAGTTGGAATTTTGTTTTTTTGTTTTCGAATCCTCGAAAAACACATAAATTATATACATTTGGATAGGTGTGATATGAGAAAATATTATCATTTGGGAATTTTTGAGAAAAAAAATTATTGGTTGACCTGAATGAACAAAAGAAAAAAGCCACATTTGTCAAAATGTACCGAAAATGTATTATTATTATTATGTTTTGCAAAATCTAATTCTACCTGATTCATATTGGAATTCAGAACATTTGTAACGAGAACATTTCTCACTTTTTTTTCTTTTTTCTATTAACATTTATGATAATTGAACCAGAACCCACACACTTAAATCATTGTTTCCTTTTTTTCTTTTCATTTCCTTTTGTTCAAAAAGACAAAAAAGACAAAAATTCAATTCGATTGATTAGTTCGGCACCGAAAGATTTTCATTTTCGTGTTCATATCTAAATAATATCCCACCCCATCATCTCAATTATTTTGTTTTTCGTTATCGTTGTTGTTGTTGTTGTTGTTCATCATTCTATTTTTGGTAACAAGGATCCACTTGGATAGAAACAAAACACAAAACGAGGAAATATATTGAATAATGACAACACTTTGGGTTATTTTTTCTGTATGTCATTCGATTTTTTGAAGAAGACTAATGATGACTTTAATCGTATCAGATCAAGCGTTACGCCCGCTATTTGCGTTTTTTTCGTTGTTTTTCAATATTGAAAGATTGGATACATGTGACCAGTTTTTTGGAGTGTGTGTTAATGGAATAAGAGCAACGAAAAAAAGTCATAAAGTCAAATGATGATGAATTTCAAAGCAATTCTGTGATGAGAAAATAGAATATTCATTATCGCATTTCATTGAAATTTTTCAATTATCGTTAAATAGGCCATACAAATCTACCTCGATATTCATAAGCAGATTCTGTAAATAAATTCAATCAATTTTCGACTATAGCTGAGACAGCTGTTGTTGTTTTTCTTGGTTCAAAACTAAATTTGAATTTTATCACTTTCAAATTCAAAATTTTTGTTCATTGTCAATCGATTCTATTATGTCGATTGATAAACAAAAATAAACAAACTATCCTTTGATCATCCAATTTTTTCTTTTGATTGTTGTTATTGTCTGTGAAAGAAAAAAGTTAATTTATTATTGAAAATTTTAATGAAATTTAAATTTGCATTAAAATATTTCTGGTTGTTCTTGATTTTTTCTTCTCAATTCACCATTATGGTGAAGACAACGATGATGATAATCAAATGAACTCAATCCATTTTAAAAGTCACAATTTAATTAAAATGTTAATTTTAATTAATTTAAATTCATTTCAGTTTGAATTTTTTATTTTTTGACAAAAAAACGATGAATTTTTAAGTATTTTGGGTTTTTTTCAAACGTCATTCTTAATTCAAAATTGTATTCGAAACCCAAAAATGAATTGTTAAAAGTTTTAGTTTTTTTGGAGTGATTTTAAATGATTATTATGATGATGGAAAGCAGAAAATTGTCTTGATTTTTCTTCTTATTGTTTGCTTGCTTTGCGAAGCAATTTGACTTTATCAAACATTTTTCAAATCATGATTTTATTACAATCATAATAACGGCAGAGAAACGAATTCAGAATGAAAATCAAGATTGGTAAAGTTTAAAGGAAAATTTGAATTTAAATTTCATTTTATTATTATTTTTTTTGTTCGCTTTTGCCTTTTCTGTCTTGTTTATTTATATACGAAAAAATCATCATAAATATTGTTTTTCTTATGAATTTTGTTCCAAACCATCGATACTTTTGGTTCGAATGAAATGAAATGAAAAAAATAAATAAATAAATTCTGTTCAATCATCAATTTTCAACAATTCGCAATTCACAATTGCAAAACGACCAATTTCTTGAAATTGCTTTCTTTATTTCTCTGTCTGTCTATATGTGTGTGTGTAAATCAAATTAAGCAAAAAAAATGATAAAACAATCGATTTGAATTTTTTTCTTATATCAGATTTCGAAGAAATATTCCTGC
The DNA here is from genome assembly GCF_027571235.1 of Dermatophagoides pteronyssinus. NCBI lineage: Eukaryota > Metazoa > Arthropoda > Arachnida > Sarcoptiformes > Pyroglyphidae > Dermatophagoides > Dermatophagoides pteronyssinus. The sequence goes on along the minus strand of NW_027461565.1, from coordinate 225,364 downwards.
ATTTTTTGTTCAATTGTTGATCAAATTAACTTCTTTTGAATGTGTATGGTATGTCCATTGTTTTTGAAAATCTAATTATCATTATGATTACCTGTACAAAAAAAAATCAATCAATTTTCACTTTTAGCTTTTAGCAAAATGTTGCATTTTGTTTTGGAAAAATGGAAAATTGGACAAAGAAATGGAAAAAAATTGCAAAGAAATTGCATTTTGTCACCATTTTTGCAAACATTTATAATGATGATGATGCACAAGAAAAACTTTTCACTAATCAAGTTTGATAATCAATCGATTCTTTTCTTTTCTTAAATCTTTTCGAGAAAATTTTGTTCAATAAACAATGAATAAATTTCAAATAAGTTTCAAATCATTATTATTCATTTTTCTCTTTCTTTTTTAACATCGAACAGATCGATATTATCGAATCAATGGATTTTTTATTATGTAAGAACAAGATCAAGAACAAGGAAAAAAATGAAAAAGATCGTCATCATCATCATCATTATAATTGAATTGCCATTATGCAAAGTTGAACAACACAGCCTGTGTGTCTGTATGTTGATCCGTAATATAATGCAAAAAAATAGCGACAACGATACATATTGAATCATCATTATCATCGAAAACAAAAAAGAAAAGAAAAAAGAAGAAGTAACCATAGATAACAGACAGTAAAGGTAATAATATAGTGGAAATGCATTCACTGTATTCAATGAATTTTGCACTTGTTTCCTTTCCTTCTTGTTCATCATACGAGAAAAAAAAGAATGATATGATGTTGTTGATGATGATGATGATTGGATATTCATAATCATCATCATATTTGAAACGTGAGTTTTGGTTTATTTGGTATTAATAATCATCATGAATATTAATTGAAAAAAATATGGAAAAAAAATAGTGAAATGTTTCCTCTATATTCACTCTATTCGTATATGTATGTCGATATGGTTGTTGTTTTGTTGTTTTGATTGAAACGACTCAAAATAATTCCGACCAAAATATTAAAAAAAAATGGACACGAAAACATTTTGATGGATTTTCTAGTTTCCTCTCTCTCTCTTTTATTCTGTATATAGAATATGATGAAAATATAATATTCATAGGAATTCGACTGATTGTGATGGATTCAGTGTGTGTATTGCAGCGAAGAGAAGAGCAGAAAAAAATTTGAGCACGTTTGATTGATTTATTTTTTTCTTTTTTGCTCGATTCTGGAAAAGAAAAATTCAATACAAATGAAAAACAAATTTGAATAGTATTCATTGATTTGCATGGTGGAAGCACAAAATTTGATTTCCATATTTGCCATTATCATCCACAATTATCAATTAAAGTTGGTACGTGTGTTTCCAACAAATGGAACAAAAATGAAATTACAAAAATTACTTGACCGATAGATCATAAATGAATGAATGAATGAATGATTAATCATCAGTCCTAACAGTGATAACAATTATTTAAAAAATTATTTGTAAAATAATAAAAAAAAATCATTTTAATCAATTTCAAGTTATTATTGTAATAAAAGCAATACAATTATTATGGGAAAAAATTGTAACATTGTCGAAAAAATTTGAGTTGGTCAAGGTAATTTCTGGGAAATGTTAGCCAATTTTGATGTGGGGAAGAACCATCTTGCCAAAAGATTAAATCATCCGAAGATGTTGATTGACATTTTTTGCATGATATAATTTTTAAGCATTCACAGGTAACGACTGTTGTTTATCGTTTTACGCAACAAATAAAAAGTTATGGGCTTGTAGGCTTTATAGTTTTGTCATATAGCACCTGAAAAAATTCTTGAAATTGTTCCTTTGTAGCTTCAGAGCTGCATGGTCCCCAATAATGGCAATTATGCCTATTCACGAATCCACCTACATGAAAGATGGCTTCATCCGACCATATTATTTTATCGAGTAGCTCCGGAGCTTCCCCCAGCCATTGCAGCATGTGTTCGGAATAAGCCATCCTCCAGTAGCAATCCTCGTGCTTCAATTCCTGCACGTAATGAGGCTTCCATGGCCGGTACTGGAGCTCTTTTCTTAGCACCTTATGAATGATTATTTATTTAATTTTAAATCAACACCTTGCCATAAAAGGCATACCTTGTGGATGGTGTAGGTGGATAGGCCGGATTCCAACGCGGCTTTTCGGACTGATTTTTGAGGATCCGCGTCAAATATCCGGCGCACCTTCACGATATTTCTCCTCGAGCAAAAGCCATTATCCGGTCGCAATCCTCGTGCTTTAATTCTTGCACGTAATGAGGCTTCCAGGTCCGGTACTGGAGCTCGTTTCTCAGCACTTTATGAATATTGTATGTCTGACGCCACCATCTTTGTACCATTTAATTTGAAGACTTCGTATCTTGATGCAATTATTGCACGCTGTTTTGTCGTAAGATGGGACATAAATATTGATTGATGAATATTTTACAAAATGAATAATAATGAGTTTAAAAATACAGATAAAAAAATTGAACATCAAAAATCGAAAAATCTAATATTCTCGAAAATCTCATAGACGCATTTCGTAAAAAAGCTAAAATAACAATTGAGCAAACAGCAAACGAAATGAACTAATTTCTATCTTATTTATACTTTATTTTACAAAAAAAAGTTCTTTTCGAACTAAAATGACGTGTTTTGTAAGTTATACAGGTACCTTAATTTCTAAACATTCGAATTTTTTTCTGACACTATTTCTATAAGAAGAGGATCGATTCGTAGAAATAGATAAATATCCATAAAGGAAGTACGTTGTATATGAAAATTCGAACTTGTAGAACAACGGTGAGCCATTTTCGAATTTCTTTTTGTTCGAATTTTTGATATAAATTCGAACAAAAAATTTGCTAAAAATATCATTTCTACTAATTAATTGTTTTTTTTAAACCGTTTTAACTCAAAATCAAAATTGTCCACTTATGATTTTGGCTCATTCAGTTCCTGATATAAATGAAATAATCTACAAATTAAAAAACAAAGAACCGATAATGATTTCTTTAATAAATTGAATTATCATTTAATTCAATTATAACAATTATTGTTAATTTATATAAATATAGTTCTAGTTCATTATTGTACTTCAATCTTGTTTGATTATTTATTAAAAGTTTAATTGTTATTGTTCTATTATTTCGTGTTTTATTCTCAATCTATAACAAAATTCTTAAACCCATTTGATATTGATCTTTCCTGATTACATTTTACACTGCTTTAAATAAATCTACCGATATGAATATGATTGATTATTACTTATGACACAAAACGATCATCATGCAGTGGCTGGTTTCAGAAGCGATAATGAGCTCAAAAATTTTACTTTTTTCATATAAAAAAAATTATTTTTTTTTTTGCTTGATGAATATTCTGTATATTTAAATAAAACACATTATATAATTTTGAATTTTGAATATAATTAAATTTGATTTACAAACAAAGAATCAATTTCTGTGTGTGTGTGCGTACATATCAAACGGGTGAAAAGCAAAAAGTTTTTTCTTTTGTTGTCTGATGTTTTCGACAAAAAAAAAAAAACGATTCTCATCCATTCAATCAACGAAATGTCAAGGTGGAATTTCGTTTTTCGTTTTTTACGTTTCGTGCAAAACCAAAATAATAACGTTATTTCCTTATCCATAATCAATTATTTTTTTATCGACAACCGATTATATTGATTGTGTCAATTCAATTCAATTCAATGAAGAAGAAAAAATCGAAAAGATTGATACAGTATTTAGGCACACACACAGAAAATGGAAAAAATTGGTGAAAAAAAAATTAGATTCTTCATAGTCAAAATGAATCGATAGTATTAGAGAAAAAAAAGATCGATGATAAATTATGTGTTGAGATTAGGACATCAGAAGATCAATTTTAATTAAAAAATATAAAAAAAAATCTCTATATTTTCCCTTTGCTTTTGCTTCCTTTTATATAACATTCTTCGGACATTTGACTTTTTTTTTCGTATTTCGATATTTTCACTATCGGTGACAAATTGTCAATTAACAATGAACGAAAAACATAAACGAACAAACGAACGAACGACGACAGAATCACTCGGGACTTACTTTTACCATCCAACTGATTGTTTACAGCCAACAAATACAAAGAAAAAAGAAAAAAGAAAAGCCAAAAGTTTTGAAAAGAAAAGCGAGCAACAACAACAACAGAGAAAAAAAAATCCAATTGACCCGCCATGGATCATTCATTCATGTGTGTGTGTGTATCATAATAAAAAAGATCAAATCGATTGATTATCAAACACACACACACACAATTCGTTTCTGGATCAATTCGATCCAAACAACAACAACAACGAAAAATTGGATCGATACAAACAAACAAAAAATAATCATCAATATCACTATTATGCCTGTAAATATTATATCCAATCACACGAAAAGGTGACATATTGACAATAGTTTGAATTGTCATTGGAACATAATCAATATCATTATTCGTAATGAATGATTATCATTGATGTTGATAAAAACACATTTTGACATTGAATTTTTTCTTTTTCTTTCTTTGTTTCTTAAATCAATGGAAATTAATAAATTTTCAGAAATGGATTCAGAATCCGGTATTGTTGTTGTTGTTGTTGTTGTTGTTTTTCACTGGCTGTCAATCAGATAGTCATTGTGTTTGTGTATAGAATATTCGACCGAATAGAAAAGATGAGAGAAAGAGAAGCAAAAAAAATTTTCGAATAAACTTTTTTATTAATAAAAAAAAAAATCGTACAAATTTCCGTGTTTATTCGTTTCGTTTCTTTTTCACTTATCAAACTTTTCAATTTATTTTCTTTTTTTTTTACAATAAGAGAAAACTGAAATGCAAAAAGAAAAAATGAGAAAAAGATTTACGGCCTGAATATATATTTGAAAAATAAAATAAAAATTTCATCATTATCATTCCCGGCATTTTAGGTTTGAAATTTATTTTTCCACTTTGTTTTTTGTTGTTGTTGTTCTAAATTCAAAACAATAACCCAGTGAATTCTTGAAAAACAACAACGGGCAATGAATTTTTCTTTTCTTTTCGTATATACGGTTGTTGTTGTTGTTTTTCATATCCGGAGATTGATAATTCATTTTCAACATCAACATAATCATATGATCATCATAAATTTATGATTGAATGTTTCGATTCTTTCTTCTGAAAATTATGATAAACGTGATCAAAGTTTTTTCTTCTTCTTCTTCACTCTATTCTCGTTTATCTTCTCTCTCTATAGCTCTGTTTATTCGGTTTAGTTTTATTCTTCTTCATCATCTTCTATCGCCCGATAATTCGATATATATTCATTCTCATTAATTATTCCATCCAAAATAGAAAGTCTTTTCACTATGTAAAAATTCGGTTTGAATCCGGCCTAGAATTTTATATATATTTTCACTTTCGAAATTTTTTTTTCATTTTCATTTTCCATTCGAACGATTTAGGGCAATTGTTTTTGATTAGTGGCAGTTAGATGGATAGAATGAACGGTTGCAAGAAAAAAAAGCAGAAGAAGAAAGAAATTAAACATGATTTGCATATATCAAGTTTGTTTATTGTTGTTGTTGTTGTTGTCGTCGTTTGATGTTTGATGATAAAATCTCAACAATCGATTATTATTCATTAATCGAAAAAATTATCATCCAAAAAAAAGCATCATTATATCATGGATGGATGAATGGATTGAATGAATGAATGAATGGAATACGGAATTGCCAAAGCGGTGATGAACAATGAATAATCATCGGAAAAATCGAACTCATTTAGTCATTGACTTAGCAAATTTTTTTCCAACATCTCAATCGTTGTTGTTCTGTTCTGTTGTAAATAAAAAGAATAAATAAGATTTTCTCCAAAACAGAAAATTGTCTATACACACATATATACTCACTCTCCGAAAAAAAAATAAACCGAATTGGCTTTGGTCGTGGTCACGATGAAAAAAAAATGATTTGATTTTTTCTTTTTTATTACGAGTCAGCAGAAAACAAAAATTCCGGACATCAGCCATTGATGATGCACAATCTTTTTCTTTCCTAACCATAAGATTTGGCCAATAAATTTTAACCAAGTGAAAAAAAACCGATACAGCAAAAAATCCAAAAACAAAATTGAATTTAAATTCTGAACAAACAAAATCCTCACTTTTGAAAATTTTCAAAATCATGATTTAATTGGAATTTTGGAAAATTCATTGCAAAAAAATAAGAATATTTTTGCAATGAAAACGAAAAACTAAATGAAACGCCATCTATTATTCTTGATTAGAAATATGATTTTATTTTTATTTTATTTCATTTTTTTTATTCAAATGAGATTTTTTTTAAATATAATTCCATTCAAACATAGCCAAGTGTTGACCAACGTCCACCTTTTTTAACCATCAATGCACGACGGAAATTAACATATGATAATTTAATATCATTAACAATATCATTTAGATTTTTGTCTTCCAATTGTTGTTGAAAATAATCAATAATTTCACGTTTAATAATATTCAAATCAACATCGGTTGTTGGACGATTATCTAATTCATTTCGAATCGTATGTAATTGTTCGGAATAATATTCTAATACGGATGCAATACCGGTAAAATTTCGTTCAATATCTTTAACATTCAATGATTCCATTGAATGTTCGAATCGTTTAATTTTATCCGAAAATTCTTTCATCTGTTCACTTATCTTTTTCATTTGATCATTCATATCATCCATACGATCGCTCATTTTATCCATTTTTTCAAATTTTTTTTCCATATTTGAACGCATTTTTTTCATTTCACTTTCAAGTCGTTTACAGCATTGATTATTATTATTGTTGTTGTTGTTATTGTTATGATCATTTTCACGATCATCATCATCATCATCATCGTCGTCATCGTCATCATCATTATCATTATCATTGTTATTATCATCTTTTTCAAATCGTTCACAAAGAATACCATTCGTAGCGAAACAATAATTTTCAACCCATTTACCTGGTTCGGTTTGATTCATTCCATTCATTTGCATACAAGCTTTAGCAAAATTCATTGTTGGATGTTCGGAAGCCCAATTAGCATAGGTATCACCTTCAATTAAAACTTCATCATTACGCCAGGCAAATTTGGTATTTTCTCGAATGCCACCAATCCATACACTTTTTCCATAACGAATATTACGAAGATAATTTTCAAGAAATTTTTGTTCATCCTGTGAATAGATAGTCACTGCACGTCCACGTAATTGACCACAATATCGATCACTATCCGAATATGCACCTTGATGATTACGTACTAATGTATAACATTTTCTATTACGACAAGTCCATTCATTATCACGGGCAGCGACTAAAACAAATAATGATGCAAAAAATAAATGGTTAATAATAATTTTAAACAAAATAACAAAAACAAAATTCACTTACTAGTTTGAATGAATACAAATATTACACAAACGATAATTTGTTTGGAAAAATTCATTGTCATTTTTTTTGTTTTGTTTTGTTTTGTTTCACACTTGATATTGATATTATAATCAGGGAAAATTATCAAATGAGAATAAGGTATTTTGGATGTAAATCTGGTCTTTTTATATCAAATTTTTTTTAATTTTAATTTTATTGTTGCGTTGATTGTCGTCTAAATGTCTCATATGACAAAGGTTTTGTAGAATAGATTTCTTTGAGGATTTACCCTTATAGAAATAATACTTTTATAGCCATCATATTTTCGGAAAAATATTTTCGGAAAAATATATTTTTACACTTAGATATTATCCTTTATCAACCAAAAAAACAAGTACAAATTTTTCGAACAAAATCATAAATACACAACATTGCCATAAACAAACATGTGATCGACATTTGATAATCCCAAAATGATACCTTTAAGATTATAAAGATAAATTTTTTTGTTTCGCATAAATTTCCAAATTTGGATAAAGAATTTGAATGAATAGGTAACAAACAACATACGAAAAAACAACAAAGTCATAAATTTATTATTATTTTTCTTTTTGTGGATGTCAAAAAACAAAATTGTTTTTTTATTATCATTTAAGGATATTGTTGGTGGTGGTAACTAAATAGACATGCATGCATGCATCAAACAAACAAAACAAATCAAAGAAAAAACCGTCCGTAATGATGAAACAACAAAAATAATGTGATGCAAAAAACAAGAAAAAAGGAAAAAGAGGAAAAATCGTATGATTTCATAATTAGTAACAATAATAATTTTATGATTCTGTTGACAATATTTAACGATTAAGGTGATAAAATTCATTTTTATTGTGTGTGAGTGTGTGTGTGAAATTTTAAATTTTAATAAAATCTAATAATCAAATTTACATTATTTCGTTTATAATTGATAAATGTTTTTTTTTCAATGGAAATTGAATATTGCACTAAACAATAGAGAAAAATCTAGCATTTTTTTTCTCTTGATTAAATGATTTAAAAGATTACAGATGCTGTTACTGATGAATGATTGATAAAAATGGTAATAACGATTATTATCAATGAAAATTGTAATAGATTATAACCATTACCAATAAATGATGCCATAATTTTTTGGCTACCATTACATTGTAAATCCGGTAATATTGTACAATTTTTTGTTTTTGGTCGTTTAAAATAACGTTCATATGTGGAAAGAAAACGACAATCATCCTGATAACGTGATTCGGTTGTTGATGTACTAACAATATCTTCGCATGATAATTTTCGTCGACAATTTGTCCATTTATGATTACAACAGCAATAGATTTCCTGTTCATCCATTGAATTTTTTACACAAACATATGTTTCATTTGAACATTGTTCTAATTTACCTAATTGTTGTTGACTAAGATTAGTAATTATAGCATCAATATTTGAAGTGAACAATATGAATACAATCGATATGATGAAAATATTCGAATTGATGAATAATAATGATGATGATGAGGAATTCATGATGATTGATTTTTTGTAAATAAACAACAACAAAGAATAGAGAAACAATAGATTACAACCAATACCGACGGAACGGGAATGAAATTCAAAATGAAACTTTTATTTGAAATGGAAACTTATTTATATTTCGATGGTTCTCAGCAAAAAAAAATTGTCAACGATTGCACTATAGTTTCTTTAACTTTTTTGCATTATGCATAGTGTAAATAATTATCATATGAATTTTCATTGTTTTTGTTGTTGTTTTTTTTCTACTAAAGGTAATGATTATTATAATAAAAATAGGGACAAGAATTAACCGTTGAAAACTTTGTTGTCACAGGTAAAACAATACAAACATTGTAATGATCATGGTCATAGCTATAATGATAGTGCCATTATTGAAATTGTTTTCACCAAAAACAAAAAACAAAAAAACCATAGAACAGAATTTATTTACCTGAATGATAATGATCATTTATCAAAATAATAATAATAATAATAATTACAAATAGGAAACAATTCATTCGAACAAAATGTTTTTAAAATATTAATTAGTTTGGTCAGGGGTTTTGCAAATCAATCCGAACATTGTGCGAACATGGTTAATCCATATGCAGTAGCATTTTTTTATTCTGTAGTAATAGATACTTAATGTTTACCTAGATAAACAATACATTTTGAAAATTAATCATCACACACACACAAAAATGGAAAAAAACAATCATCAAATTTCACCTTGGTGATGGTCCAGAAAAAAAACAAAATTTTCATTTCTAAACAAAAAAAAATCAAGGTTAAACCATAGTTTAACCAAGATTTAAAAAAACATTACTTTTTTTTATATAAAAAAACGAACGATATTCATTTATTCTAATTATTAATTCAGTTTGTTTTATATTGGAGATTATAATCATCATTATGACAGACAAAAAAAGAGAAAAGAAAAAAAAACATCTGAAGACAATAATAATAATAATAAAAAAAGATTAAGAATGAAAGGTATTATATGAAAAAAAGAAAGAAAAAAATCAATCAATCAATTAATCAATCAAAATCATTATTATTATTATTGTATGTGTGTGTGTGTGTGTTGTATCAATCAATTGTATAATAATGTAAGAACGAAGGATAATTGTAATATAGAGAGGATATAATTGAAGAGAGAGAAAAAAAATTTATATTTGCATATATGAATAGTAGTAATATGTATGAAGGTGTTGGGTGTTGGGTGTGTGTAAGTGTAAGTTTGGGTTAATTATAAGTATATAAAAGTTGTAATATGTATGGCTGATAAATTGTTGTTAACTTACACTTATAAAGGATAATATTAAATATATTTGAACGATGTTTAAAAATGTATGTTGTGTGGGTGTTTTGGTGTGTGTGTGTCCTGTGAATGGGTTGCCACTGCACCACCGATGCAAGGGAAACATCAAAGGTGTGTGTGTGTGTGTGTCCAGAATGTATTTTTCATCATCATCATCATCATCATCTTTATCGATATTATTTATTAATTAGATTATTTGGTGTGCGTCGTCCACAATCTTTTCTTTTCGTGTATATAATGTTAAATTTTTGTTACTAATTTAAAAAAAAAAATCTCTTTACAATTTCTTCATCAGATCAGAATTGAGATCAACGATGAATGAATGATGGATTTGGGATTAAAGAATATCATTATAATTTTTTTTTGCTTCTTCTGGTGATGATGATGATGATGATGATGTTCGTTACATTGAGTTGATAATGAATGTTTTGGTTGGTGTGTTGAACTTTAAAATTTTTTCTTTATCATTTTCATCAATCATTTTCTCACAATTAATAATTTTGTGGACGAAATTGTTGAGAATCATTACGATTGTTGTTGAATGATTGATCCCGTTGTGATGGTGGGAAACGACTACGATTTCCTAAACCACCTCCAACACTACCACCGCTACCAATACCACCTTGATTATTATTATGTCTAGCTTTACTAACCGAAATTGGTTGCGCACCAAGCATCATTGATTGTTGACTCAATGCTTGATAATAATCATTTTCATCATCAAATGAAACGAAACCAAATCCTTTACTAATACCATCATTCATGATAACTAATAGATGAGAAAACAAAAATTAAAAATTATTCCCATAATTTAACAAAATTCAACAAAATACCTTTAGCCGAAGAAACAGATGGATAATAAGCAGAGAATGCATTCAACAATACGTCATTATCAATTTGTGGAGGAAGATTACCAACAAATACGGAATAGCGTCCACTACGATTAGCTCGTTTCAGAAAGAATCGTTTGTCCTATTCGAAACAAGCAAATAATTTAGAAATAGAAAATATAATAATTTTAAACAAATGTTTATACTTCTTCAACATTTGGCATCTTCTTTCCATTCAGCTCACGAAGTACATCTTGAGCCGTACTACGATCATCAAATGAAACAAAACCATAACCAAGTGGTAATCTAATGTAAAAAATAAGATAGAAAAATGTTGATTTTTTAAATTTTCAATTTTGAAATCGAAATCAGAATTTGAGAGATGGCTTTCACAACTGAGCACATGGCAAAAAAAACACATACCCACTATCCTTGTTTCGAATTATTTTAATATTGTGTACATTGATACCAAGCAAATTAAAGGCTTCTTGAATCAAATTTTCATCCATTGAACCATCAATCTGAAGAAAATATTTATTTTTTTTAAAAAATCAATATCAACAAAAAAAAACATACATTTCCCATCCATAATGTTTTTGATGAATTTTGATCGGATGGAAAATTTTGTCGATTATCCATACGTCGTTGATTGGAATTCGGTGGCGGTGGTACACGTGTCGGAACACCATAACCATTTGTAGCAGGATAACCACCCTGTATCGGTACCGGATTCATATGATGAATCGTTGCTGCTTGTGGATAAAAATTCGAATACATATCCATTGTTTTATGATTTATGTTTTTTTTTGTTTTTGTTTGTTCGATAATTTTCTTTGTTGGTGAAAACTAATTAAAAGATTGTTGATGAAAAATTTGGCAATCTAATTATAATAACCTGTAAAAAAAATCAATGAATTTTTTACTCAAAAAAAAAGAAAGAAAAATCGAAAAAAAATCTATTGATGATGAGATTATGTGATGCGTATATTTTTCCTGGGGAAGAGAATAAATTGTAAAAATGGCCAGAAAAAAATAAAATAAAACAACAATATGCTCACTTGGCATGCAGGGCGATGAGAAAAAAAAAATCTGCCACTCATGCACACAAAATAGAAGAAAATAAAATGAAATCCATGCATGCACACACCAACATACAACACTCACACAGTGAACACGGTGTAAATATCTATTTTATGGATGCCGCAAACACAAAACACACACACACAAAACAATCGATTGTTTTCGATCATCGATAGCTCATTTTGGATTCTAATCATTGGATGGCGTTGTATGCGATTTGTTTGAATTTATTTTTTTCAAAATTTTCAAATCTTGGAAAAAAACTCTTCAAGAAAAAATGAAATTTCGTTTCGTTCGCAACTTTAAGCTATTATGTCTAAGGATAATGATGATAATAATAGAGATGATGAAGATAATTATTATATCCATTATGTCTAATTATGAGATTTATTTTCATCCTCCAAATATTGTTTTTCGTTTCTAACAAATGAAAATAAAAAAAACGTTTGTAAAACAAAAGAATGAAATTTAACTTTTTATTCAATGTCGATTTATTTCATTTGATTATTATTATTATAAGTATGAATCTGATTAGTAGTCTAATTAGTTTAGAATCATATACTGACCGCTAAAAATAACTATCATTGTCATTTAAAAGTTCAAAATCCTGAAAAGATTTAGATTTTTCTTTTTTTCAAATGTTTCAACAACAGCAACAGCAAAAATAAAATATCAACATTGACATCCAATTTGTATTGAATTTTTCTTGAATCTACATGAATGACCAAAACAAACAAACAAAAAAAGAAAGAGAAAACCTTTGAACCTTGAAGATTACAATGTCAAATTCTCTTTCTCTTTCGTTCGTTCTCTTCCTAAAAAACAATTTCTTCCGTCATAATATTCAATCAGGTAGCCTTCATTGTTCATTGTCTTTCCTTTACTTTCCATTTTTTATTATTATTCATAATATATTTCGTTCCAGATTGTAATAAATGTAATTGAATGTAACACGAATTCAAACGACTACAAAGACGAAAACAAACAAACAAACAAACAAAAAAATTGACAAGATCAAATTCATTAAATAAAAAAATGAAAGAAAATTGACAATGGCATCGCTCGTACACATTTGCATTGATGGCCAATGTTTTTTTCGTTTCTTTCGTTTCTTTCTTCATTCTGCACCATGATCCATCAATAGCATTGTGTGTGTGAAAAAAAATAACGAATAGGAAAAACCTTGTTCGTGGACTTTCATATATAGCAATGATTTTAAAAAAAATGTTTGACCAAACAAAACAACATTGCATCAATTATATGATAGCACTATTATTACTCATCATATTTCTCTTTTCATATTTTTTTTCTTGAACAAAAAATCATTTAAACTCACCTGACCACTTTCACTTTTGGATTTTTCTCCTTCTTCTTCCTATCGATTAAACAAACGATACATTTTCATTCATAGCATAAAACTTCAAACAAACAACAACGTTCATTGTCGTCATGAAACTGATCAATGTCAATGTGAATATTTTGCTATGGCCGGCCACTGCCGCCACTGTTTGTTTGTTTGTTTGTTTGATTTTCAAGTTTCATTTCGTTTTCAAAATTTCCTTTATTTAGCTATTGTTGCTAAAAATACCTGATTTTTTTTTAATTTTATATTTTTTCAATTTCATTAGTAGTAGTAGTATTATTCTAAGTAACAGTAATTGATGATCATTTTACATCGTTCAACGATGCGGCTACATTACAGACAATTTTTGGATTTCATTTGGATTTGTCTATGTAGATTCGACATTCGTTAATCAAACATCCATCCATCGATAGTGTATACATTCTATTTTGTTGATCAAAAACAAGTTCATTCACCATAATTATTCAATTTTGAATTGATAACGATAAAAATTTATTTCATAACCGATTCTTTTGTTTTTTTTTATTATCCATTTCATCGAATATTTTCGAAAGCCAATTTGTTTCTTTTGCATAATTTTTGTTTTCATTCTTTATACATCAAATTGTCAGCAAATTCTGGACAAAATATCAACAAAATGCCTACCTATGATGATCGTAAAAAAACAGTCAACTATTATGGAGTGTTTACCCTTTGGGCATCGGTAAGCGATCTTATTAAATTAAGGATTTATACCAATAATATTCCTGTTTTCTTTTTACCACCTTAAACATTCCCACATTATAACTTGTTTAATTATGTAAATGAAACGAAATACATTTCTTTGTATTCTCACAAACAAAAAGCTTCTATTATTGGCATCATATTTTTCATTATTTACAAGCGGATGTAAACAAGTAGCAACAATGGAAATACAAATCAGTTTAGCTGTTGCATTTGTATCCGGAATATTAATATTTTTATTAAGTTTTTGTAATATTGCTAGCCGTTTATATCATTCAAAATTTAGTTTCTATTTGGTAAGTGTTGTTTTTTTAAAAATCAATATTGGTTGATCTGAAATTTTCAATTTTTTTTCAAATAATAGATTGTTATTACATTATTGGCACTATCAACATTATTAATATATCAATCATATCAAACATGGAATCATGAATGTAAAATTGGTCGTTATTATGAACGTAATAATCAACTATTTGATAATATGACTGTAAAAAAAGATGAATTTGAAAAAACATTACTGGCAATATCAAAAAAACGTAATAATCATTATAATGTTTCAGCATTATTGGATCTTATTGCTGCAATACTTTTTATGGCATCTGCTTATGCATTCAGGTATCGTTTCTAACCAACAATAACGATACGAATATAAATATATGATTTATAATCATCGAATACAATTATATTTCGAATGCAATTCATTTCATTTCAATCATTTCATTGGTCATCATCATCATTATAATAATAATAATAATAATCAACATATTAATTACCCATCGAATTTCAATCAAAATACGGGCAAAACCAGAATCAAAATCGGATTATTATGATTTGATTTCGTTGAATCGATTCCTAAATTACTAAACAAAAATTTGTTTTCCTTTTCGATTTCATATTTTATTCAATTTTCATTGTTTTCATCCACTTTGTTCTTAGATTCAAGCCATATGTCTAGTCTTTTTTTGTAGAATAAAATGAAATTTTTTTCCGTTTTCAGGAAAAAATGTTTTTGAATCGAAATTGTACATGTTGAAATTCAATTTTTCCAGAAATAAAATTAACACAAAACTAAAATCATTAAAATCATAAATTTTCCCAAAATAAAAATCTCCCAAAATAATCGATTAAATATTCAAATCATTTTTTTCGGTGTAAATTTGTCAAATATACCTAAGCAAAAATACATTAAAAACTTTAAATTAATTTAAAAATACATCAAAATGATCATGTTGTTAATGTGTTTTTTCATTCAATTTTTCTCTCTTTCATCGAAATTTTTTTTCATCACTTTCGCCTTGATTGATGAAAAATCATGATTAAAAACAATTTTTTTTTATCAAATCAGCTAATCATCAAATGTTAATGAAAATGGAAAAAATGGCCACGAATATACAGAACGAACGAGAAAAACGCAATTACTAAGGGAGTGAACGCAGAAAAAAACAAGATAACTTTCAACTGTCATCATTAATATGTTAATCTTTTACAAATTGAACTGAAGTTTATTTGCGTGTGTCACACTACATATATAAAAACAATATCATTTCAATGAAAATTTTCATTCATTTTATTTTCAAAAGTAATTGCGACAACAACACTGTTTCATCCGGCTACCACAAAATTCAAAACAAACAAATTTTTCATTTATTTATTTTTGTTCCGTGTTTTAAAATCTACCAAATTTTACAAATTAATCAATCAATTATGGCAACAATTGAATCATTACGTTCACGTTTTAATGAAGAAGTGGATAAAAATCCATCATTATATCATCCGATTGATGTTGAACGTGTACGAACAGAAGAATGGCAAGTAAAACGTTATCTTGAAGAATTTGATAATGATGAAAATCAAGCATTTGAATTGATGAAAAAATCATTACAATGGAAAAATGAATTCGGTATACATGATCGTAATGATCAATATTTTCCATTAGAATTTTATGATTCAACTGAATTTCTTGGCCGTGATAAACAAGGACGTTATGTACAATTGGAAATATTTCGTAATCAATATCATTTAAAAGAATTAACACTACTTTATCGACAATATGTTGCACATAATCTTGAACGTATTGATCGTATGGCCGGTGAAAATGGTTTCATTTTATTAATGGATACAAATGGTGCTGGTGTTTCAAATATCAATTTGGATCTTACTAAATTTAAATTAAGTATCATTGAATTATATCCCGGCAGTTTGAAACAATTTTTTGTAGTCGATTTACCATGGTTATTGAATCCTATTATGAAAATAATTGTCGGTTTTATGGGACAAAAAATTCGTGAAAAATTAAGCTACATTAAACGACAACAAATATTGGAATATATGGATGAAGAAAATCTACCAATATCATTGAATGGTAAAAAAGATAAAGCAAATATACCGGATAATCTTGAAAAATTTGAAAAATGTTTTAAACGTTATGATTTGGATGAAAAAGTTGTTGATCAATATTATTCGACAAGAAAAATTAAACGATCCAATTGAACTGAATTACATTTCGACATTTAACATTTTATTATTGATTGATTTGATTAGATTTTAGCAAATAAATAAACAAAGAAATTTCTTTTTTTTTAACTTATCAAAATGAATAAAATTGATTAATGAATTGTGTGTGTGTTTGTTTTCTGAATCTGAAAATAACTGAAATCACTTGTATGTTTTATTATTAATCTTTTTATTAATTACAAATTACAAATTTAAAAGTTTATTGTTATTATTATGTACAAAGATGTTGACAAATTTATTTACAGTGATGTATTGTTTTCGATAATTATTTTGTTGTTGAAATTAATAATAAAGGATTTTCCGCAATAAACAACATAAGATTGTAATAACAATCATTGGTTTTTCCATCATTGTCATTCCCGAAGATGAAGATGAAGATGCAGATGATGATGATGATGATGGTTGATGTTGATAATCATTATAATCATAATTTTTATCACCCATCATATTATTATTATTATTGGTAAAATTATTTGATTGATGATAATTTTGCAATTGATTCTGTTGTCGTCCTTGATATGTATAGATATATGTTGGCCATGATGATAACATATATGGTGTTGATGGTGGTGCAATTTCTATTTTTTTCATACAAAAACAAAAATAAAGATAAAAGTTTTTTGATAATGAAAAATATTTTTTTTAGACACGCGATTTCAATAACAAAATGTGTTAATGTCATTTGCTTACCATATAATCGTACAAGACCTTCTTTTTCACCTAATACATTTTTCGCAACACATTTATAGCTACCAAAATCTTTTTCATCCAAATTGAATATCCGTAATTTCATTTTCGTACGATATGATTCATGTTCTTCATTCATTTTATATTTTGATAATGATTTTGGTATAACTTGTCCATCATAACGAATCCATGATGTAATAGGTTGTGGTGATGCTTCACAACGACATTCCAATTGTACATCACTACCGATTGTTGATCCAACCAATTGATTGGATACTTTGATTTTTGGTCGAACTATAAAAAAACAAAACAAAAAGAAAATTAAATCAATGGCAAGCAATATTTTCGGATTGTCAAATATCCAAGAAAAAAAAATTCAATTGAATTTATAAATTGAATATTTTTTTTTCCGATTCAAACACGATAAAAATATAAATATTGTACTTGAAACAGTAGTGATAATTTTTCAATAGGAAAAAAAATTGATATCCTGCCAGGAAATTCAATTCAATTCAATCGATAGATCGATTGATAAAAAGTACAACCTTTTTGATAATCATCAGTATAAATGAGAAAAACAAATGTTGATTAAATTTAATGTTGAAAAAAAATCTCCACAAGCTTGAAACAAAGCCAAAAAAACTTCCTCACGTTGGTTTATGACAACATTTTGATGAAATTATCTCTAAACATATATCATCATATCGAACATGAACCGTGAACCGAATATCGATTAAATCGATATATATTAATCGATGTTCATCACTACACTCAAACATTGATTTCGGTGAAATTCTTTTTTTTTCAACAAGAAGAATCTTGAAATTCTTTGTTTATGTCGAATGAATGCCAAAATTCTTTCTTTTTTTTTACCAAGATACCAATCATCATCATCATGCAAAAAGATTTTTATCACATTCAAATGAGTTGAAGAATGTTTCTTCTCAGTTTTTTTTTCTCTGTTCAATTTTCATTCGAATGAATGAATAGAAAATTCATTGCATAAGAAAAATGTCTGATTCAGCACAAAAGATTTGTAATTTAGAATTCTACTATCTTTTGTTAATTATCACAACGTGTGTTTGTTGAATGAAGAATTCATAAAAATCAATTCAATTCAATGTGAAAAATGTTATCATCTCATTGAAGAATATTGAGATTTTGTAATATAAAACTATTAATTTATTTGATGAAATAAATGCATTTTCATTTGCTCATCATTTTGTACACCAAATGCAACAAAAAGCAAAAATTCTTCAATTTTCCAATATAATCACTTACAATTAACATGTACAATAATCCTTTTGCTTACACTTGGAGGCACTGAATTGGATGCTATACAAAGATATGCACCCATATCATCTGTGGAAAAGAAAAAAGAAAAGATTTTTTTGGTTTTGGTTAATTAAATAATTCGACCAATGATCAATTTGTATTTCAGTAAAAACAAATAACGTATTCTGTATTTAAACAAACCTCTTGTTACTTGAGTAATGTTAAGAAATTCGCCTTCAACTTTTTTCGCTAAATAACAACAACAGCAAGGAAAATTACGATTGATGATGATTTGTTTTTCAAAAAAAAAGAACATTATAAAAAGAAAAATAGATTGTTAATTGATTTGTTCAAATGAAATGAATGAAATTCAACCATAAGCGAAAGCATGCATAAAAACAGATTAAATTACCCGAATATCGTTTACCACCATAAAGACCAAGGTTAATATCTTTATTATCTTCACGACGCCAAACAATTGTTGGTATTGGATGACCATTTGCATGACAACGTATTGAAAGACGATGTCTTTCATCAACACTAATATCCGAACTGGTTGCATTATAATCGATGGTAGGAGCAACTTATTAAAATCAGGAAAGAATCATTCAATTAATGGAACTAAATAAAACAAAACAGAAAATATTCACTTACTGAGAATATCAAGAAAGGCAGCTTGACTTATAAGTGGTTCGGTATTTATCTGGCACATATACCATCCTGAATTGAATTTTCAAAAGAAAAATCCAGTTTTTTTCATTTGTTTTTAATAAATAATATTTTCTCATACCTTTATCGGTCGATTTTACCTGTTTAATATGAAGGAACCATTGTTTTTTATTATTATTTGCTAAACGAAAACGTTGATCTTTTGTTATCAATTGTGTTTGAATGGAAATTAATTCTGGTTCAATTTTTTTACCGCCATCCGCATTATCATCATCATCATCATCAAATGCTTCGATTTTGAGCCAGGCAATCTACATACGAAAAAATAGGAGAAACAAATTTTAAACAATGTAAAAAAAACCTTGGTCAATTTGAAAATCAGACATAAATGAAATGGAAAAAAGGGTTTCTTCAGTAGGTAGCATTAGTTTTTCTGGTAATTATGTTTGATGATTGAAAATTAAATTATCAATAACCAGTGTTTAACTAACAAATCAAACCATCCGAACAACAACCAAAACAAAACGGCAAACTCAATTAATCTAAAATGCATTGGTAGCTTCTATTTTATCACCACAGAAAAAAAAACAGCTATGAACTATCCAAAAATCAGGAAAAAAAAAAAGTTTATTAAATGAAATTAATGAACCAAATGCACATGTACCCACAAATACACGAACAGAATGTTTCAAATTCAATTTGAATTTTTGTTGTTGTTGTTGTTGTTGGACATTTTGTATGTTGAATAAAA
The DNA here is from genome assembly GCF_027571235.1 of Dermatophagoides pteronyssinus. Taxonomy (NCBI): domain Eukaryota; kingdom Metazoa; phylum Arthropoda; class Arachnida; order Sarcoptiformes; family Pyroglyphidae; genus Dermatophagoides; species Dermatophagoides pteronyssinus. The sequence continues at coordinate 205,218 of NW_027461565.1, read as the reverse complement.
TGGAATAGGCCAAGATGATTCTGGTTGAATGATAGAAAAAATATCTTCACTGACAAATAACCTGACAAAAAAAAAAATTATATCGCGGTTGACAAAAATTTTTACCTAATCTAATCTAATCTCCTTTCTTTCTTTTCGATCTATCAATATAATAGCTATGGACGAAAAGAAAATAAACCAGAAAAAAAGAAGAATTTCGTTTTGCTTTTTTTTACCAGGATTTTACATTGAATAAATAAACATTATGCAAATGTAAACACAGCAAATAGACAAACGTAGATTTGACATCATCTTGAAACTGATCCATTTCTTTTGGAATAAAATTATAATATTTTTTTGGTCAACCAACAAAAAAAACCGTAAAGGGATTCGTTTTTCGTTTTACTTTACTCTCGAACGGATCAACCAAACGGGAATCTCTCTCTCTCACTATATAATTCATCATTGAAAATTCATAAGAAAATTCATCATTCATTCAAGTGTATTCGCAGGAAGATGAATTTGCAGAAAATTTTGATGATAAATTATTCATTCTTTTGGTGATGCCAAATGTATCAATCATTATCGATGCAAATAAAATAAAAAAACTCTTCATTTTAATATTTTTGGGTTTTTTGTTTTTTTAATAAAGTTTTTTCTCTTGACACAAGTTTTTTATTGAGATTTCCTCGTTTTTATCTGGCAATGTGTTTCGAATACGAAATAATTCATCCCTGAATGTATGAAAAAAAAGAAAAGAAAATGAAAACTGCTTAGCAAACAAACACTGCGAAACAAGATTATCTCATTTCAAATTTCAAATTAAATATGACAACTCTAACTTTGGTCATAGAGAATTTTTCTGAAAAAAATTATTGAATTTTATGAAATCAAAAAACGGTTCGAAGTGAAAAAAAATGAATGAATGACGAATATGATTTCTCCATCACCCACTTTTTTCTGCAGACTTGTTTACTGTTTTGAAAGTAATGAATTAATGATATTCTAGAGAATCATTATTTTGTTGTTGTTGTTGTTGTCATTACAGTAGCAGCATTTTGTTTGGTCGAGACATTTAAGGAAGAGAGAGAGAGAGAGAGAGGGAGAAAGAGTTGAAGAAAATAAAATTTGAATAAATAAAAGTCCAACGTCAATTAATGTGTGTTTGTGTAAGTGTGAGAATAGTGTGAGAGAGAGAGAGAGAGAAACTTTGGAAAAGTCTCGAACATTTTCATATGATGTTAGATGTATGTTTTTCTAGTTAAAAAAATAAATTTTAAAACAAAATTTTAATGGAAATGGAATCAAAAAAAAAAACAAAAACAAAAAACAAAAAAAATTTCCAACCAATGAAAATGAATTGGATAAAATTCTAAGGAAAGAATTTTCTTGAAAAGAAATAAACTAAAATAAATAATGAGATGATGATGATGAAGAAGAAGAAGAAATACGAAAGAAATTGAATGAATTTGTTTGGTTTTCTTTGGGAAATAAAAATAAAAAATTTTAAATTTCAAAAAAAAAGAAATGAAAATAAAAATAAATAAATAATGTAATGAACAAACCTTATAAGAACCTAAATGATCGACTGTACATTCAAATACAACATCACGACCTAATGCAATTGTTTGATTTGATAGTTGGCTTATAAATTCTGGTGCATCTTTACTACCACCACCAACAACGCCACCACCACCACTATTACTAATATCAACAATATCATCAATTGTTTTTGTTGATGTTGTTGTTGATGATGATGATGATGATGAGGATAATGCCGTTACTATGGACGATGATGATGATGATGGAAAAGAGGCAGAATATTTATTATTATACAATAAAGAATTTGATGAAATAATATTTGATGTAAGATAATTTGAGATGGATCTTATTCGATGATTATGTTGTTGTTGTTGATGTTGTTGATGATTTTGATGAGAATTTCTGTACATCACATTATTGTCGATAAAATGGCAATCTAAATGGAGATTGATTGAGAAAAAGGTAATATGTGGAGGGGAAAGAAAAAATAGATTATTTAGATATTGACATTTGATTATCGGAAAAAAGGGTGAAAAAAATATTCTCATTCTGTGTAAAAAGGATACGTTCAATCGGTTCAATGTAAATGATTTTCGTTTTAAACCAAAAAAAAACTGTAATGGATTGATTGATCCAGGAACTAATCATAATAATAATCATAATGATTATCCATTTGTATAGAATAGGATTCCCCCAAAAAAAAGTATGATAAAATTATAGATAAATAACTGTGAATGAATTATATTCTCATGAATATATAAATTTACCGTTTCAAATACGGGAAAAACCATGAAAATTATCATCATCATTATCATTTCAATAGTTATTATTATTATATAAGTGAAATCGTTTTTCTTTTCCGGAGAGAGAGAGAGAGAGAGAGAGAGAGAGAGAGAGAGAGAGAGAGAGAGAGAGAGAGAGAGAGAGAGAGAGAGAGAGAAAAAAAAAAAAAAACGGTAAATTTGAATTATTCCTGAAACCAGGTGGCTGTTTGTTGTTTCATTCTATTCTGTTTCAACGATATCATCATCAGTTGGAAATAAAAACAAAACGGGGTGTTGTTGGTTTCATCCATGTCACATGACAATGATGAGTATTCTTTCTTTTGTTACTAATTCTGTGGTTTAGTATTTCTCTAATTTGATATTAATTATATGTTGTTTTTTTTAATATCTTTGATGAAACATAATAATAATGTTTTTTTTTGTTTCTGGAATGAGACACATGGTTACCGATATCATGTATTCATGTTCGGTTTGGGTTTGATCCATTAAGAAACCAAAAGAAATAAACTTTTGGGGAGAAATGGGTGAAAAAAAATATGAATAAATTCATCATGAATGACACATATGATCAACTTGAATTTAGTTAGTCAGTTTCGTTTGATAGTATACAAAACAAAATCCAGCTGAATGGAAATTATATTCATTTCATTATTGAATATTCAAATGATAATGATTTGTTATTCACAAGAAAAAACGAAAAAGATTTTCTTTTCTTTTCTACTTCTGATCTGATGCATTTTCTGATGTTGTTTTTGTTGAATAAATTTTTCTGAAATTTCATCAATCAAGTATTATGTCAATCACTTTTTTCTTTTGTTTATCTATATGATAATGAAGATAATGATTACCCAAAAACTGATGTTTACTTTTAATTAAAGATGGATTATCTATCTATCTAACTATCTATTGTATCTATCTAATTTTTGCATATGTATCTTGTGTATGTAATATAAAAAGATTACATCGTAAATGAAATGAATGAATAATGAGCAGAAAATTTCTTTCTTCTTTACCGATTTGGCGCATAATAGAGATAATAATGGATACATCGAACAAACAATTTGACAATGAATTTGCATTTGTTTTGTGTATTCCATTGATTTCATAATGCAGGTAAAACAAACCAAAAAAAAGGCGACAAATTATTATTGTTAGAATAGCAACGAACAGGTCATTTAAACATTTTTATTTTTGTTTTTTTCTGTTTAATAATTATCATTTAAAAATAATTACACAACAACAACAACAACAACAAATCGTGTAGATTAGGTTGTTGTGAAAAAACTCATCATCATCATCAGTCATGAAAAAGAAACAGAAAAAGAAAATGGAACAACAACAACAACAACAAAAAGAATCAAGATAGAATCATCATCATCATCATTGTCATTAGGCATTTCATTAACTGGAACAGAAAATTTTGTTTTTTTTCATCAAGATAAAAATGAATAGGAAAAAAAGGCCATGTTTTCTACTTGTGTGAAACAGAAAAAGAAATCCGTTTGTTTTTCTGTTGATATAATCTTTGTATAGCAACTATGTATGTTTTTTGTTTCTGACTGAAGGAAATAGCCAATTGTACCAAAACATACTCGACATTCATTCATTCATTCATTGTTGAAAATCATCAAGAATCTTGATTTTATTCAAACACACACACATACACATACTTATTATGGATCGACAAAGATCATTATTATCATTATGACGATGATGAAAACACAGTGAACAAATTGACTTTATGTGATAACTATGATGATGTTATGAATAATGGTCCAAAAAAGCAAACAATGATGATAATCATTTTGTTTGAAGTGACCATAACATTACACTCTAATTATCGAATCATCAACATCATCATCATCATCTTACCAGAAGAATTTTACATCGATCAATGTTTTTTCTGCATTGCTGAATACAACAAGAATATAAAAAAAAACAACAACTAAAAATTCTCAACAAGAAAAACAGCATATTCATCATCATTTGTGTATCACTTGTTCAAATATAAAATTTTTTTTTTCATTTCATTTTTATTGTTGTTGTTGTTGTTGTTGAAAACAAATAGACTATAGGGCTAACAACAACAACAACAATTTGCTTTTGTTGAAACAAAAATAGTTTTATTTGCAATTGAAAACGTGGTGAAGAATAACTAAAAAAAAACATCAATAGAATTTTCATGTGAAAAAGTCCAAACATTTTTTTTGGTTTGTGACCGGGTTGAATTCTGGTTATTCTTCTGCATCAATATTCCATTGTGTTTGTTGTTGGTTGTTCAAAGTAAAGTTTATTCTGATTATTTAATTTCATTCGAGAGAAAAAAGGGAAATTGCACATTATTTTCATCTGAAATTTTTCACCATTTTTTTTATCAAATAATGTTTGTTGCCCTTGTCCGGTTTTGTTTCAAACAAAAACAGAAAAAAACGGCGTGAATAATATATCGGAACTGGACTCGAGAAAGCAACAAAAAAAAAACAAACTTGAAAAGTTAAAAAAAATTGACTTGAAACGATGAACCTATCGCAATATATGGCTGGAAACATCATTTATGTATTTTCAACAAAAAAAAACATTAAAGTTTTTCATTTTTTTGAGATATTTTTTTCAAAACTTTTTTTTTGCAAAAACAAAAATTTCCTTCCCCTCATTACATTTAGTATATTTCATTTCATTCACTGTTTTTTTTTTTTTGGCAAAATCTAAATAATAATAAGGTCTACGTTTATGAAAAAAAAGATGCTGGAAATAAGTTTTCAAAATGTTTTAAAAAATTATTCATTGTTATTATAATTGATGTTGATGGTTCCAAATGTGTTTTTGTTGTTGTTGTTGTTGTTGATTTACCAAGAGAGAATCCTATAGAATCGTCGTACCGTCATTATATAAAAATGACGACAGCAGAAAAAAAAAGAATATTCCCAGTCAGTCGATGATTATATGTTTTCGTTTTTGTTTTGTTTGTTTGTTTTAAACATATAGACAAACAAACAGAAAAACATTTACTGAACAAATGAACAACGGTACGATAAAACACACACATGAATGATTATTGCATCAAAGTTTGATGATTGTTTATTTTCGGGGGCTGATCATCGTTAGTTTTGGGAAATTTTAAAAATTTGAAATGAATAAATATTTTTTTTATCGTCAGAAAGTTATCATCATATGAATGTCAAATTCCTGATGATTATCATTAAGAATCATTTTTTGTTCTCACAGGATAATAAAATTTGTTGAAACAATCATGCTTTTGGTTGGTTGTTTCTTCTTTTTTTCCTACTGACCAAATTTTATTTGAAATAAGAAATGATTGAACAAAACTCGAAGAATAAATATTTTTTGGTGAAAAAAATGAAATTCAAGCCCGCTGGTAATATTATCAATTTTTTTTCAAACCATTTTCTAATGTTTTTCATTTCATTTCGGAACTGAAAATTTCATTTCTTTTCTATCGTCGTTTCGTCGGATATTAGGCGCCGAAAAAAAAGATGAAGATGAGAGGGAGTGTGAAAAAATTGTAAAATAAAATTTAGATTATTATTTTATTATTTTACACATCATACATACAGATAGATAGACATGGTGGGATTATTATTTATTTAAGGATGAATCTTTGTGGCTACCAAATAAACTGCTGGAAAAAAAGATGAAGACTGAATTTTCATGATAAAACGGAACATCAAAAACGATTCGAACAATTCGATGGCCAATAGAAAATGGTGATGGCCAATAGAAAATGAAAAGAAAAAATTCAGAAATTTTGGCCCCAATTTCATTGTTGTTGTTGTTGTTGTTCAGAATCATAAACGAAATCGTTGTATATACACCAAAATGAAAAATTTACGAAAATAAACTATATTTTTTTTTTCATTTTAGGTTTGTGAAGAAAAAAAAACAACAACAACAACATTGAATTGAACAAACGAAATAAAAATGTGTTTAATCTGTGTATATTATATATATGGTTCCATAATGTAAACCAAATGGGAATTCTGAAACGGCGCGAAAATTTTCATTTATTTTGGATTTTTTTTCACTCTCATTTCTTTCATTTTGTTTTTTTTCATTCGAAACAAAGTTGCTGTTAGTCCGCTAGAGTTCGCTTTCATCGGATATGAGTGAAAACGAATGTTATTCTTACACACCATGTTATCCATTTGGAAAAGAATATTGTTTCATTGGATTTATTTGGGATGTTTGAACAAAAAGCCTTGAAAATATTGCAAAACACACATTGAATTTTTACTCGATTATTTTACTGGGAGAAAAAAAATGAACACCCTTCCTCTTCAAACTATGATAACAGATAACAATCTGTGATTTTTTTTCTTTGTTAGTTTCACTATAGTCTTAACACCTATTTTTTTCTGTTAAGATTTTCTATCTGTTTTTGTTGTTGTTGTCTATCGCTCTATTCAATCCAAATCCTGATACAATCAATATAATATCAATTTTTGTTCATATTTTTTTTTTTGCCCACCGAAAAGAAAAACATACAAGTTATAAATAGGTGGAATTATTGGGGATATGATATTGAACACAGACATTTGGCAAAAAAAAAACTTTCATACAATGATGATGATGATCATCGATGGATGAGGGCTTGGAAAACGAAAAACTTTTGAATCATACATGACAACAATAATAATAATAATAATAAAAGGTGCTTGGAAAGCGGTTAATAATCGGTATTTTCATATAAAAACAAAAAGAAGTTTCGAAAAGAATTCGAAAACATGTGGCTTATTTCACACACACAAACACACTGATGTAAAAATAGTTGATGTTTTGTTTTTTCCTTTTTTGTTGGCCCAGGTTGGATATTGTCAGGAAGCAAATAACAAATATTTTGAAATTGAAATGTGTTTTTATTTTGAATTATCGATTCGAGTTTTAACGATAATTGGGTAAATCAATTCAATCAAAAGAAAAGAGATATGAATCAATAAATAATATTTAGATGATTTATTTTTTGTTGAAGGTAATCATCATTAGATCAAATAAATCATAATAATCATAATGATTGTCAATTATCATTGATTGAAATTTTTGTTTCCTAAAAGAAAAAGTTTTTGCGATTGTCATTTCATTTGAATGTGATGATAAGAAATGAACTTTGAAATGAAAAAGTGAGTAAATGTTTGTTGAAACATTCCATAATTTTTTTGTTTTGTTTTTTTTTTGATTATTTCATTCCTGATAATGAATAGGAATTGGACAATTTGATGTTTTTTCTTGGTTATTAATTTCGAAATAATCATGATGACAAACAGCAGTCATCGACCATCATCATCATCATTGTGAATACAGAAATTTGAAACGGCATTTTTATGCAAATTTATTATGAATTCCACAATCATTTAACGTTTAGTTTCGTGAAAAAATATGGAATTTCTGTTATTTCTATCAATGTAATTTGAATATATTTTCAATGTTCATTCGAAAAAAAACACATTCATTGTTATCATCAACGTCGACAATGAAGAATGATGATAATTTTTCTTTCTCTCTTTTCATTGACCAACATGTCTTTATTATTATGATTTTTTTTCTCCTTCTCTCCCTCGAATGTCTATATATCATATGATTTAGAATCATATAGACGTGATGAATACCTACTTTGCACTACATTCGATTTATATGACAATGATATTTTATAATGAATTTTTTGTTCAGCGATAATAACCATTCATTTCTTTTCGATTGACAATTTTAATTTAACATAATTGAAAAAAGCAAACAAAACAAACAAACAATTCATTTAATGAAAGATGTGTGAAATGAATTCACTTGATTAACTCGGGAATTTGTTCCAAAAAAATTTTTTCAAAAAAATTGCGATAATTTTCCCATTTTTTTATTATTGTTTTTTTTTCTTTTCAAAGTTTACTTTGTTTTGTTTATAAATTCAAATTCAAATTTTTTGATAAATTGATGATAACTTTTTTTTCTCGAATCATTTGTTTCTTCAAGAAGAAAACGGAAGAAACGGCTATTCACTTAATTTTTGTTTGTTACAATTTTGATCATGTACATCCAACATTCACCCACACACAAACATTCACTTGAATATTCTTCTTATGAAATGTGTGTGTGAAAAAAAAACGAAAAACAAAAATGATATTCATTATATCCAGTAGTCGACGTGTGGACTACAAGAGATTATTAGCATTTAGTATTTACTATTATCATCCTCATCATCATCATCAGTATGAGTATGATGAGAATACAACGTGAACGATGTATACAATATATAGAAAACGATGAACATAAACGATATTAATAGCCATCAATTTATTATGATGATGATGATTACACCCCCAGCTAGAAACAGAAAAAAAAACTATGTACATTCTATACATATTCTCTGTATATATATTCTGTATTTGAAACATAATTCTTTTAGGAATTCTCAAACAAAACAAAAAAGTGATAATGTTTATCCACATACACAGAATGCAAGTAAGTGAATAATGTTGTTGTTTTGGCTAAAAAAAGATTCCCAACATAGCAATGATGCAATTATACATATCGTTATATATCTTTTATCATTTTTCTAGCTATACTTTTTTTTGGAGTGTTTGTTTGGTGTGTGTGAACATGAAAAAATTTTTTCGAAAAGTTGGATTATGGTTAACAGTATCTTTTCAGTATCCAAGTTTAGTAGTCATTCATTACTCTGTTTTTTTCTTTTGGTTCTAAATTTTCAAATATTTTTTCTTTCTCACTCAGTTAACCAGACCGAACTGAAAGAAAAATGTAAAGTTTTTTCTGTTTTTTTGTTTTATCATTCAGCGTTTCTCATTCGCATCAATCTATTTATGTTCACCTAAATTTAACTACTGGATATGGATGGATGGCCGAGATTTTGTGTTGAATTAATTTTTTCCGATTCTGTTTGAGGAAAAACTAACCAAAAAAAACTCTTTTTTTCTAGTTCCATATCTGTTTAAAAGGAATTTATTTATCGGGTAACCGATAATGTACCAAGATTACGATTGATTTTCGGTTGGGAAAAAAACCGTCAACCGAAAAAAAAGAGCTGTCCGAATTTTGAATAAGAAAAACAAAACAAGAAAAACCAAATAACCGAGAAAAAAATATCATGAATTCATTTTGATTATCATTCCGTTACTTTGATAATAACCTATAGAGAAGAGGGTAAATGTTTGAAAAGTAACAACTGTATAACAGTTAAGTTTTGGTTTGTCTCAGTTGTTGTTGTTGTTGTCACATTCCTTTTTTTTCATTCGTTTGGAGATTTATCACTTGAATCACATCTCTCTCTTTTTTCCTCGAACGGCTTAAATTCATTCTACGATATTTTTTTTCTGTTTGTAGCTCATTTCATTTAGGAATGTTAGAAATCATATCATAAATGTATCAATGTACAATGTACATTCACTTTCCGAATGCAATAGATTTTTTTCTTTTTTTACATCATACAAACAAACACCAACCAACAAACAAACACATTTTCTTTTCTAAGAATGTTAATAATGATGATGTAAGAATCCGGTATATCTATGTTACTTAATGAATAAGTTATGGCGGTTTATAGAAACGAAAAAGAAAAGAAGAGAAAAAATATACTGTACTATTTTCCAACCGAACGGAAAAATGATAAAATTTTTCTGTTGACAACTTTCTAAGCACAGGAGAAACGAAAAAAATCGATGACTTTCACTGTATACAGTTTTATGATAACAGATGATCTAAATCCGGATCAAAAAGAAAAAATCTTTTTTTTCATTATTATTGTTTGTTTGTTTGTTTTCTATTCGGGAAATTATCATTATCATCATCATCATCATATAAATGAATCTTTTTCGCCAAAAAAACTTTTTTCTTCTTCTTTGTATTTTGTTTCTCTCATTCATTCTTTCTTTTCCATTTCTCATATTCCATTGAATATCATGAAATATGAATCGAAAAAATCATTTACGTTTGTATTGTCATTCGGTTGTGTGTTAATTAGTTCCCAGAAAATGAAAAAAATACATATTCCTTTTTTTAGATTTCAAAATAATCATTTTTACAGAATTTTTAAATATTTTGTAACCATAATAACATTCGTTTTCATATAAATAAACATAGTGCAAACAACAAAGTGATTTTTAATGTCTATTTTCATTCATTCACTTTACATTTTATAACACTTTTTTTTTGGCAATTCCATTTTGAATTTCAATTCATTACATGAACATTATGATGATGATGATTTCTCTATAAAAAAAACTAGCATCGTAAATGGTTGTTGTCAATGATGATGATGATGATGACAAAAATGACGATATTTTTTCGCTTCCATTTCATGGAAAGAAATATTTATTCATTTCATCATCAACAACAATTTTTTCTTCTTCTTTCTAGGTTGTATATGCTAAGTCAAAATGCAATGCAGTGAAGCTAACGGTTTTATTTTTTTAAATTTCAGGATTTTTGAATGTAATTTTGTTGTTGTTTTTTCGTTTTTGTCACCATTACCACTTAGACATTTGATAGAAGAGAAATGAATGAATGATTTCATTTAAATAACAGAATTTTTTTTTGAAGAAAAACAAATTAAATGATTTTTCCTTTTGTTTTTCTTGATGATTATTGAATTCTGTTGAAAGAAATTCAATCTTATTAAATTCTGGGTAACGAAATATTTCGTTTTTTTTTTTGTTTTTCATCATTCGACAAACTTGACTTGAATATTTATTTATTCAACTTCAATTATATAATGTTTGTCCATTTTTAGGCAATTTTTTTCATTCGCTGTCATCTCTTTCAACTTCTTACATTCACACAATAGACAAAAATATTTTTCAAATAAATTTTAAAAAAAAATCGAATCGGTTCAATGGATATTCCGGACTTGATTTTCACTTAATTCGACCAAAAATATCGGCTAGAATTTCTTAACATTTTTTTTTCAATTGTTCATTCAATGTGTTTTTTTTTGCAATAAGGGGTAGCATCTTCATTTGTTGTCGTCGATGTCGATGTCGATGTCGAATTGATTTAGTTTATTTTTTCGATGTTGTTGTTGAAAAAAATGGCTTTTTTAACTTTTTTTTCTCACACTTACTATCCGCACACACTTAAACATCGATTTCATCATCAATGAAGAATGGAAAATGAAAGAAAAAAGAAAAAATTGAAAATACAATTGATTCTTTTAAACAACAACAACAATAACTTGATTTACTGTGTGTGTAAAGTATCTTTCATCACTTTGCAAGTTTTTTTTTCTCAAAAAAATATATATTTACTTTGAAATCGAATAAAATCAATGAATGTTGTGTTGTGTTGTTTGGTTTTGTGATTCTGTGATTCTTCTCAATATTGTGAAACATGTAACCATTCTAGTGCAAGTGTGTGCTTTTCTATCTCATTTCATTTCATTTTAATGTGTTTAAATTGTTTATTGAATTCTGTTTTGTTTGTTTGTTGAAATGTACTATAGTTTTTAAATGTTTTTCATTTTTGTTTTGTTTGATAATTTTCACATTATGACCTATATGACATTAAATGTTTAAATGATTATTTCATCGATTTCGATTTTCGATTGATTGAAGGTATCGATTTTCAATCTATCTTTTTGTCCCTGTTCTTTTTTTTCTTTTCTTTTCGCTCATTATTAGGCTAATTTGATGTCCATGATAGAAGAGTAACCCCAGGAAAAGCATTGGAAAAAAAGTTTTTCAAGAAAGAAAATGGCTTAATTACGTGTGTGACAACGAAGAAGAAGAATCCTGGTTTTTTCTTTCACAGATCGATCGATTTTCGAATAGAAAAGAAAACCAACAAAAAGAAATTTCAAAACTATTTTTTGGCTAATCTAATTTTTTTGTTTTGTTTCTGTTGAAACAATTTTTTTTCTATTTCATTATCTGGTATTACACAAACACATAGACAATATCGATTTGCCAAAAAAAAATTCTTAATGTTTTTTTATTCACAATTTTTTAAAAAAATTTCTTTAATTAAACCAACCAAGAACATTATTTTGATTTTTGGTTATGCGAAATTTTCTTTTAAAAAACATTTCGCATAATGATGATAATGTTTAAATCGTTGAAGAAAATGAAATGAATAGAAGATTCACCCCGAAAAAAAGGCTAATTAGTAAAATGAGAAAATGGCGATGAAATTCTGAACAAAAAAAAAAAAAAATGCAAATGGAGGGGATCAGAGAAGAGAAATGAAAAATATTCAATTCATTTGGCTACATTATTCATACAAATTGTAATGATAATAATAATGATGTTTGCAACCGAAAAAAAAATTGTAGAAAATTTTGTAATTTAGCCTTTGGCCAGAAACCAATGTAAAATGAGAATGATGATGATGATGATGAGTCTTTCATTTTTTTCCTACTTTTTTTTCAGAAAAAAAAATTCACAAATTCAAATCCTTGGGTAATTTTCAGAGGCCATTAAAAATTTCTCTTTCTCTCTCTCTCTCCTCATTTGTATGATGAATCTTTTGTGTCATTTGTGTTATCATTTGGACAGAGAAATGAAAAAAATTCATTTGAACCGGAATTTTCATTGTAAATCGATGTTTTTTGTGTATTGAATTTCGATGCATTTGAATGCAAAAAATGAACAAAATTCAAACAAAAGAAAACGAATAACAATAATAATAATTTCTATTGTAAGATAATAATGAATATTCAATTAAAGATTTTGGATGAATTCATTCATTCATTCATTCATTACCTAATATTTGCTATTGCCAAAAATCTAATGAAATGCACATTTTGAACATAAATCCCAAAATAGAAATAATAAATGTTATATAAAGATGTTACAAATAATGAAACAATAACGATAATAATAATTTACAAAAACAAAACAAAAAAATTCACAATCATCAGATATGGAAAAATTAAAGGAACCGTACCATTTTTTATATCCGTCATCATCATCAGTATCATTATTATCATCATCAGAATCATTAATAGTGTTTATGTAGCGTAATAACAAGCTGTGTAACCCTGTGTTTGTAAATATGTATGTGTGTGATGGTAATCCTAAATTGAGACATTCACCAACAACAACAATAGTAAATTAGATGACAACAAAATGTAATGTTGTAACAACGGATATAAAAACCCAGTGGCTTGGCAATAATGGCCAACTTCAACGATACATATTATAGTCAGAAAACGAAACGAAACGAAGAAGAAAAAATTGTCACCATCAGCGAACGAAAATGTCATTTTGTTTGGAATTCATTCAATTCATTCATTCATTCATTTAGTTTTATTTTTCCAGTGTGTTATAAATGTTTATTGTAGCATTTAAAATATTCTAGATGATTTACAATATTTGATGTCATCCATTTAAATAAAATTTTCTGTTTTACTTTTAGATTTTTTCCACTAAAGAAGATAATGTTCGTTTTGGATGAGTCGGGGGGGGAGAAAACACATTCAGAATCACATTAATAAGCATCGTATTCATATACAGGATGATTCATTTCTTCTTTCTTTCAGTTGTTACGTATCTTTTGAAATTTTGAAATTTTTTTTCATTATTGAATATCTTTGATTTAAATAAACAGAATTTCTTTGCTCTCTTTATCTTTCTTTATTCCCAATCACATCGTATACATTCATAATGACAAGACAATCAGGACAACATTTATCTTTGTTGTTGTTGTTGTTGTTAAATGGTGCCAATTGACAATTGATATCAAATTTTTTTATTATATTTTTCTTTGTAGAACCCCATTTATTCTGGATGATGGTGTCAATAACATAAAGAAGAAAAAAAACGGCAAGTGAATGTGAAGAAGAAAAAATCCATGCAACAATCATCATCATAATACCGATTTGAGATGTGATACCGATATGGATTCCATTTCAATGGGCACACACACATATCGTTTTCACTATGGTTATTATTATTACTGATGATGATGACAACGATTTACAAGTCATTCTATTATCTTTTTTTTTTGTTTCCCCTCAGCCAATCTTGTAATGTAGTAACGAATCGTTATTATTGTTGTTGTATTTAGTTTTTGTGTGTCTGTATATCTATTTTATGGTTTAAGAATTGAGAACAACAACAACAACAAAAAAATTGATCCCAACTACACACACGTACATATCGAATATTATTTTTGATATGAAAAAAATCTTTCATCGATTTGTATTGATTCAAATTTGTATTTGTTTTGTCTATGTGTGTGTTTGTGTGTGTGTTTGTGTGTGTGTTATACTAGCCAAAATAGATGTATATCATAATAATGTTGAATAATATGATTTGATTGAATCAAATAAAATAAAAATCAATACATATAGAGAGCAAGAGAGATAGAATATTCAATAGATTCTGATCGTCCAATTCCTATATTTATTTACGTACAGCGATTGCCAAACTCAATTGACATTGAATTGAACTGAACTGAATCAATTGATTCAATTAGATTTTGTAGCAAAAAAAAATGATAGATCAATGGAATCACATACACACACACTTAATATATGTAACAAACAATTTTTTTCCTCGAATAATATTCAATTAGTTATGCAATGTAGCAAATGAATGAAAGAGAAAAGCTTTCATTTTTTTGTTTTTTTTTTGTCTTGCGAAAAAGAAGAAGAATATTCTTCAGGTTGGATATTATTTTCTTTCTTTCTCTCTTACTTTATATAAATATATGTTTGTGTGTTTACATAACAAAGATTAGGCAACAACAACAAAGAATGTTTGAAGATGAATCAATGGTCCATCCTATTACTTTAAGGATTGTTTTCACAATGGAAAAACAATAATGTTAAAAAAACAACGAAAAAACAAGAATCCCTTGTTTGAACTTTAACTTGAAATAATAGTTTGCTTTTTTTTGGGTCCATTTGCATTTTCAATATTTATAATAATAAACTAAAGTAGTGGTTTTTTGAAAACAACAAAAAAACAGCAGCTGGAAATAATGTTCTTTGGTTTGGTTTTTTGTTTGAATTTAAAATCAACCCTCGAAAATTTAAAAATCATCAACTATCCTACAACAACAACAACATTGACAAAATATTATCATAATTCATTCATTGTTATTCTATTCTGGTTTCTTTTTTTTCCAACAAAAATTTGTTTGTCTTTTTTCTTTGGTCAATCACAATCACAAACAACAACATAATGAATGAATTCTGGAAAATTTTTTGTAGCGTCAACAGTGTTATATGGTTGGTGTGTGTGTGTGTTTTTGGAAGAATAATTATACCAAAAACCAAAAAGACCAACCAAGAGAACAAGAAAACTCTTGAATCTTTTTTTTTTTAAATATAATAATAATAATAATTTCATTTTTTCATATTATTAAGTTTCATTAAATAATTGCTAGTCATGATCATGAATGACTGACTGTAGAAAAAAAAACCAAAAAGAAGAAGAATCATCATTTTCTTTTTTCTTTTTTTTTTCAATGAATCCATTCATCTATCATTGACATTTACAACATAATTTTTTTTTCGTTTTGGTATATGACATGTACAAACTTTTCATACGATTTCAATCTGTTACTACCTCCACCCATGGGGACATGCAGGTTTGATATGAAAAAAAAATTCAACCTGAAAATTCTTTCAAAATTTTTTTTTCTCCAGTAAATTCTAGCCTTACAATAATCCTCATTCTTTGCATTTGTTTTGTGGTTTGATATTGTGCTAGTAGCAGCTTAATAGTAGCTTAATTCATTCATGATTCTCATTATGTATAATTATCATAAATCTATGTGTGTTGTGTGTGTGTGTAATATATGAATACCCGAAACAACACACGAGATTAATTCATTAGAAATGACAACAGCACAAAAAGAATTGGACGAAACAAAACGAAAATTCTATGGTCCATTTCTGTGGTAGGTAGATAGGAATTGGATCGGGTTTTAATTTACATCATCAAAGCTTAAAATAGAATGTAATGGAAAAAATGGAAATTTTCTATACGCATACAACATTGACTTTGTTCATTGGTTGTTAAATGAAATGGTTAATTTGAATGATGATTATTATATATCTCATTTTGCCTGGTTTTTTCTTTTTTTGATTCACCTTTTTTTGATTAATCGGATTTCGGTGAACAAGAATAATGATTGACGGGGAAAGAAAGTTAAAAGAAAATATGTAAATCATGAATATCGTTATCGATGTTTATAATACAGATGAATTATTATTATCATCTTTTCTCAATCAATTTTCTTCTTCTTCTTCACTCAATTATCATTATTGCCTGTCAATTTAACGTTTGAATATTTTTTCTAATTATTTTATTCATACCAAAAAAATCATTCTTATCATGAAAATTTTAACTATGGGAAATAGAAAAAAACTAATAAAAATTGAAAGTTACACGAGAAAAAGTTACACAATCATCTTTGCCCATCACTTCATTATTATTGAATGGGTAATTTTCTTGATTACCAAATATATATCGATAATTATATTCGATTGATCAATCGATTGCCACTTTTTTCTAACAAACGAACAAAAAAAAAAAAAAATAGGTACCCATCAATAATGATAACCGAGAAACAAAAAAAAAAGTAATAATAATCAAGAGTTTCAACGAATATTTTTACTCTCCCTTTTTTCCAATAAACTTTTTTCTTAAAAAAAAACTATTTTAGATTCTTTAACGTCACTTTATTTGAGGCGTTTGTTTTGTTTGACGAAAATGAGAAAAACGGAAAACTTTTTTTTTCTCTCTCATTTTAAAGGTGATCAATTCTTTTTTTTTCTGTGTTATTCCATAAGAAAAAAAGTGGTACTTTTTTTCACCCAAAGAAAAAAGATCTTTCAAAATTCTATATAACAATCATAATGATAATGATGATGATGATGATGATGAAAAAGAAATTCAACGATGATTATATGAAACAAAAAAAATTCATTTATTCCAGTACATTTCATAATTAATAATTTGCCTGTGTCGTTTTTCTTATATTATTCACACACACACACAAGCACATTTCATTCCTTTTGATATGATGTACGATTTTGATGATAATGATAATAATCATATAAAATGATTAATTATCTTGATTCATTCGGTTTTCTTGGGTAGAAAGTTGAAAGCTTTTCTCTTTCCCTCTGTTTTTATTGAGTTGCACAACAAACAAGTATACAACAATATTTTTTTTCTTACTTCCTATGAAAAAAAAGTGTTTAGTTTTTATATTTTTCATTTTTTCATTGCTTGATGAATACTTTTTTTGGTTGGTTAGATTTTTGTTGTTGTTTTTTTCCATATGATTTGATTATAATGGATTTCTGTTTCTGTTTGTGGGGTTTGAATCTTCATCAATTACATGTTTATGAACAACAATTATTTTTTTTTTTCTACCTTGATGATAATGATCATTTAGAATTCATTAGAAAAAATAACATAACCTTTTTTTCTCCTTCTCATACGAATCATCGATTTTTTTTTTCTCGATGAGAGAGAAGGGTTAATAAACATGTTACATAACGAATATAATCTAATAATAATCTTTGTTTTGTAAAGAATTTTTTCATCCTGAAAAAAAAACATTACGATTAAAAACCACACAAATATATCCTTTATTTTCAAAAAAAAAAAAAAACATTTTGTTTGTATGTTTATTTCAATGTTTGTGTGTGTGTGTTCTAAATTCTAATGAATCTTAATCAAACTTTTTCATTCATTCATTCATTCATTCATTTTTTGAGCAAGCATCAACTTTAATATTAAAACAACAACATAAATGATGATAAAAGTGAATAATATCTTCTTTTTTTTATTTTACAGAAAAGAATTCTCATAACAATAATAATCTACTGTATGATGATGATGATGATGATAAAATTCTTCATCAGGGTGGTATCATTATTACTTTTATTATTATTATATGGTTAGTAGTAGTTTACGTTTTCGGTTTAGTTAGTTGGTTGATTCTTTTTTGTGTAATGATTGCACGTGACCAGAATCATAGGGGTGTTAAATCATCATTTGGAATTTTGTTTTGTTTGGGTTTTGGGTTTTCTGTTTTTAATATTTTTTATTTTCCTGTTGTTCGGATATTAAACGTGTTGAATCGGCTATTTAATTTTATTTTTGTTTGTAGATTTTCTTTTTCAATTTTTTTTCTGGTTTGGTTCAAAAATTCATTTCATTTCAGTGGATGATATCATCCACATCATCATCATTTTCAGTTCAATCAAAATAAACTGATTGTCTAATGTACATTACGTTATAATCATCCTTTTCATTTTCTAATTTTTTCTAATTTTTTTTCCATAAATGTGTCCCAATTTGACTATCGATCATAATACAATCGAATGAATATGAAAAGGGATTGACTATATTATTATTATTCCATGTTTAGCAACCAACCATACATTTTACACAATAATAACAATAACAACAACAACAACCGGTTATGATATGCATAAACTACTATTCAAAAACATACATTTATGCATTAGAATCACCAAAATGACAATTATGCAAATTAGAATTTTCTTTTTCTTTTTCTTCTTTTTTTTTGGCTGTAGAGGAAAGAAAAATACTTATTACAAGTAAAGTAAAACTAGAATAAATTTGGCGATTTATATTCACATTATATGATGATGATCATCATCATCATCATGCTATTAGGCCTTTTTTTCATATTAGAAAAGAACAAAAATAAATAATTGTAAATTTGGTTTTTATTTTTTTCGTGGAGAAAAATAATTGGTAATTTTCTTTTCCATTTTCTATTTTTCTTTCATCGATTACATGTGTGTTTCATAATCATATTTTTTTTTGAATGAAAAGAAGAAATGATAGCTCCATATTATGCTATAAATTTCAAATCTTTTTTCCAGCAGCAACAACAAGAATTTGCATATCATGTTCATGCAGTCAATTGATCGACAATTAGCCAATTTCATTTATTCAATTGGTCAATTGATCAATATTTCTTTCTATTCTCTCATTCTTTAATTACCACATTTAAAAACCATTGGAATTCTGGTAATTTGAAATACAAAACATAATCTATTATTAGTATTATCAAGTTCAATTAGTTTGTCTTCATTTTCTTTTCATCATCATCATTGATGAAGAAGATGATCCATCCATCCATTTCAAACAAAAGAAGCAGGAAAAACAAAATTCAATTTCAAATCATTCGACGAAATTAGACGCTGTAATAAATTAATAATAAATCGAATAAAGTGAAAGAAAATGATAAAGTAATGAAGAAAAGGATTAAATAGCGGAAAATTTTCTTTCTTTCTTTCTTTTTTTTGTTGTACATCATCATCATTATAAGCTCTTTCTTATTTATTTTTTTTTTTTTTGAAATTTTGTTTTCATTGTCATCGTTAACATTATCGTTATCGTTATTGTTGACCCGATATACATTCTCCATTCTTGTTTTGTTTTGATACTTACTTAAACATCCAATGAAAAAAAAAGAATGGACCAAACAAACAAACAAACCGATAACCGAAAAAAACGGATTTTCGCTTATGGGCGTATGTGTGTGTGTTTGTGTATTATATAATCACATTGTCATCATCGTCATCATAAATGTCTTTTTATTCTTTCCAAATACCATAATAATAACGGTGAATATAAAAAATAAACCACAAACAAACAAACACACACACAGCAAGATCTAAATAGTATTAGATGGTGTTTGACCAAACAAAAAAATTTTTTTCAAATAATAAAATTGACACACACAGAGAGGGAGAAAAGATTCATAATAATAATAATAATGTATATCGGTTTATTTTCATTGTATTCTAAAACCGCGTGATGATGATTTTCTTATTTTCTTTTCTGGGGTTAAAATATTAAAATAACATTGCATCTTTTTTTTATTATTATTATCCCCCTTTTCCCTTTCTCGGTTATCTAAGGTTATTTTATTATTCACATTTTTTTTCACTTCAGGGTTATTTCCATTATACAGCGATACCTCGGTTAACGATCCAGTAACGATTCAGAGTTTCAGAGTGAATAACGTACAAAGTGTTACGTACTATACGGCTGATAATACAACACACACACACACACCTAACACCTCAAGACAGTGTTTTTGGCGTGTTCGATGGTTGATTTCGATATTTCCTTAACTACGTGTATTTATTTTCTTTTTTGTTTGTTATTTCAATTGTTTGTGATTTTATTAAATTTGCAATCATAATGAATCAAAATCCAAGCCGTAAGGTAATTAGAATAATTTAAAAAAAAATAATCGAAAACATGGACATTAAGTTTATCGTTAGAAGAATTAATCTGTCTGCAATGAGAGTATGAAATCATGAAAAATGTTTGGCTGAATCCCCTGAAGACTATGAAGATCAGAAATCAAAAGATGATCTGTATAAACAAAAAATCTCTGCTTTAATTGTTTTTGGAACAAATAAAAAAAACTAAATTCGAACTTCGAACAGTTAAAACTGGTAATTTAACATAAACCGTTAAAAGACAGACTTACATTATTCCTATGTTCCATCAGGTGAATTTAAGGTAAATAACTCTTGCAATTGAACTTCTAATGATTTAAATTTTAAAACATTTATTTTATAGGTTAAACCAATGATGGTTTATCACTCTAAAAATCCAAGAGCATTAAAAAAAAGATGGAATAAAAAAAATCCGATTTGGACATATATTGGAGATCTAATAAAAAAAAGCTTGGAGAACTCGTCTCGATTTTTTTTATGTTGGATCATCAATATTTTTGAGCCAACAGTTCAAAATTATTTGATAATGAAAAATTTGCCTTAGAAAGCATTATAGATAATGCTCCGAGGCATTCAAAGCTAATTGATGAAGAACTTTTATCAGAATTTGAACTGATGCAAATTAGTTTTAAAAAATTGTGCTATCAATCACGCAATCTTGGGACCAAACATCCACAAATTGTCTCAAAGCCGCTTGGCGGAACCTGTGTCCAATTTCTAACTGGTCACGGTAAATTCCAGAGCTATTTTCATCGTTTTGGCCCTTTCTACTATTGATCATTGTTTCTGTGGTCATAGTCCGCAAACTCCCTTGCACTTGATATTTGACTGTCCACTTTTTGCTGATGATCGTTTTGTTCTCACTTGTAAAATTGGTTCTTTTCAGCGGAGTGATCACTCTCACCTGTTAAGTCGTGAAATATTACTGAACTTTGTCATATTTTTAAAAAATATTTTTCATTTGCTTTAAATTTATTCTTGCCCTTATATTTTGGAATAAATGATATTTTACAAACTGCTGAAAATATGAATTTATAAACGACTTTGAAAGAATTAGTTAATTAATGTGTTCCAGGAACGGATCACCATCGTTAACCGTGGTACTACTGTATTTTTTATTTCATCATCAACATTATTTTTGCTTTTAAAAATTTCATTTTATTTTGCTTTTCAACATCGATACACAAAAGAGACTGGAATCAAATTCTTGTGCGATGTTTTAACTATTTCTTTACTACTATTGTTCGTTTGTTTGTTATTATTATTCTAAGAAGAAGACTTAATAAACTAAAAAGGAAAAGAATTTATAAATGGTGTGAATTTTCATTCATTCATTATCTTATGCTGATTATAATATAATGTCCGTTGTTGTTGTTGTATGCAAAATCAAAAAAGAAAGAATTAAAATACCCAAAGGAAATTTTCTTTATTCAATGTATTAAATTTGATAATGGCTCTTTCTATAGGGTGATCAAGAAAGATGCATTAATTTTTTTCTGAAAAAAAAGTTACAATCTTATGATCCATTCGATGATGATTATCCATGAATAACTTTATTTTCATTTCTTTCATCGATTCCATTATCATGTCAAAAAAATATGAAAGGAAAGGATTATTTCTTTTGTCTGTCGCCTTAACCACATATTTAGCTTCGATTTGAATATTTTTCAATTTTTTTTCCTCACCATTTAAATATCTGCCATGAAAATTTCTATTGAAAATTTTCGGTATTTGATTTAACCGAAATGGAAAAAAAATTCTCTCTGATTCTTGCATCATCATAGTCGATTGACAAAAAAAAGTTTCGGACGATAAAACAAATCATAAATTTGCCACAAACATCATTTGCATCATCATCATCATCATCAATCGAATATTGCTTTTTGATGCATGAAAAATAAAAAACTTTTGCTTTTGCAAAGTTCACTTTATGGTTTTTGGTTTTCTTTTCATTTCATTTCATTTGATAATTTTCAAAAAAAAATTCTGAATGCATTTCGCCGACAATTTCATTTTCTCTCCCTGTTTGTCACTGTGTGTGTTCTTGTCAGATTAAATTTGTTGATTTTAAGGGCGTTTTGTATAGGCGTTTGAGATAAATTTGTCAACATTCAGTGTTTATTTATCGTTTTTTACCTGTGTTTTTATTGTTGAATTTCAAACAATGTTATCTGAATAAAAAGGCCTTTTTTCCCTTTCGTCCTTATTTAATTTTTTCAGAAAATTTTTCTTTTAATTTGACCAAAAAGCAGACAAATTCAAATCACATTGGAATCATCCATCAGTATTTTCTTCTGACCACAATGTGTTCAATCGGGAGAAAACCAAAAAAAAACTTTTCCACTTGACAAACAAAACAAATATCACCACCACCACCACCGAACTAAAAAAAAAAAAAATTTGAATTGGTAATTTTTCATTTTATTTGGTCAAAAAAAAACTTTTTATTTTCTCAATATAATCGGCATTTATATCCAGAAAACCTAAAAAAAATGCAATGAATTTGATAAACGATTCGGTTGGCGAAATCATTTCACTCTCTGGCTCTTCGATTACTATTCATAGTTTGAAATGTTTGAAATTAATATTTCATAATCAAACAATGAATATAAAAACTAGCAAAAGAAGAAAAAAAATATGAATTTCATTTTCTCTTCATAAGAGTTATTTGTTTGTTTTGTTTTTCTAGGGTCTGAAATGTGTACAGAATTGTCAATTAGAAATTAATATCGATTCAGTTTTTTCATTGATTGTTTTTTTTTTGGTTGGTCATTCAAAAGTAAACAACAACAACAACAACGAATCCTGGAATAAAAAAGGGAACCAATTTTACTCTGGTCATTTGTCCTCCTCTTCTTCATATGAAGACTTAATTTGTTTTTGTTTTGTTTAGTTTTTTTGTTTCATTCTTTTGGGACATTGTATGCACAACGAACAGAAGGAAGAATTACAGTGAAAAATCTATAAATCTATATTATGAAAATGGAATTTTATTCCAAAAATAAAAAAAAAATTGAAATGAAAATTTCAAGCATGTTTTTGTCGTTTCTTTTTTTCCCCTTTCTATTCTCGAATTTTGATTTGATTCTCGAAGAAGGAGAAAAAGAGGAAATCTTTTCTGCCCATAATGTTTTTTGTTTTTTTTGGTTATTTTATTCGTTTTGTTTTTCGAATGTTTTTTCTCTTTCTCGTTTCGATTCTGTTGTGAGAATTCATAAGCTTGCCGTATAGATGGAACATTTCATGGTCTAGTTACTATCTTTGTTTTTTGTTGTTTTTGTTGTTTTTCATTGTCATTTACTGTCGTTGCTGCTTAACAAAAACAAAAGTTAACGTTAAAATTCTTTATAATTAATTAATTTTTCTTTTTCTTCCATCTCAAATTGATTGTAGTGAAATTGAAACAAATCTAAAATCAGGAAACAGAGAAAGCAAACAGAAAAGCCTCTCTTACGATTTACGGTGATATTTTTTGTTTCCAAAAAAAAAATTTCTTTTTTGTTTGTTTGTTTCACTTGAATCACACTGCATCTTTATTGCAAACAACAACAGCGAAAAAAAACCAATTAATTGTTTTCATTTGGATTCATATTTTCTTTTTTTCATATATATCCAAATGAAATTGTAACGGATTGCAATTCCCACATCTACTGTGAAATGTCAACTATTCAGAAATTCTTAAATCATTAATGTTTTTATGATCGTTTGTATTGTTTTGTTTTTTTATTTTTGTTGTTTAGCTGATCTTACGATACCATCTTAGCCAATTATTATAATAAATAAATTTCGATTATGATTATATCAGTGATTCAATGGGTTTTTATGACCATTTTCAACACATTTCAAGTTACCAAAAAAAAAATCATTATTTTTTCTTTTTATTATTGTTCATTCGATTTGTTTGATCGTTATGTTTGTTATCGAAAAAAAATTATCATCAACATTGAATTGTCAAAGATGATTATTGTTTTATCGTTGTTGTTTTGTTACTGAAATTCAGTAAAAAAAAGGATGAAATATTCAAAGTAAACATTTGTTCATGTATTCTCTATGTATGAATAATAATTATTTTTCTAATCAATTTATTTTTTTTCTCATAATAATGTCGATGCTGAGTGAGTGAGAGAGAGATAGTTTTTTTCCCATTACTACGTTATGAATGATGTTTACATAATAATTAATTCCTCATCATCATCATCATCATCATCATCATCAAACATTTGGGTATATGTCATCGGCAGAATTTTATTTTCCGGGTTACATTCGCATGTATATTAGTCAGATACTGGAAATTTTTGTTTTTTTTTCCATTTTATTCAATTTCAAATGAAATTAATTATGATTATTATTTCGAAAAATGATTATTATTTTCATTTCTGTTTTCATTCGTTTTTTTCTGATTCCAAATGGTCTACGTTTGTTTATGTTATACAGGTGCTTTTTGTGGATGTTTTGATTGTGTAGTTTGTTGAATGATGGAAAAGAAGAAAAACGGAAATTAATTCTTTATTTATGTTTACTAAATAATAATAATTTTTGAGATTTTTTTTTCATTTCTTTTTCACATCTCTCTCATATACGGATATATATGTGATTCAAATGTCCAAATAAAATATTATTTTTTTATTATTATTGCCAATATGTTTGCCTGTCATATTTTTTTCACACAAAATGTTTACTTTATCTTGTTTTTTTTCTCTCTCGATATTTTTCATTTTTTTCATTTCAAAATAACAACAAAAAAAAATTGTAGAAAATTGGATTGATTTTATATTCAATTACAATTCAAAGCTATAAAACATCAGTTCTTTGAAACCATCAAATCAATTTCATCTCACAACTCTGCAATAACATAAACGATTTTAGAATAGAAAAGCGATACAACACCAACACACACATTATACGGAATTTCACATTTCAAATCAAATTATCCCGAAAAAAAACGAATGAAACAAATACCGGATGATAGTAAGTAAAAATAAAACAAGAAATGAATTATAACCAAAACGGACAAACGAACCAACCAACCAACAACAACAACAAAAAACATCACAAAACATACATTAAATATTAATATTCAAAAAAAAAAAGAAAAAAAAGAAAAATCGTTTGGTTATCAATATTATTATCATTCTTATTTTCAGGATCAAGCAAATGAAGAAGAAATGATTTTTTTTTCTGTTTTTGTACCCAGTGAAAAAAAATAATGTAGACATTTTCACATTGAAAATGATTATGATGATCTCTCTTTCTATACACACAAATTCATTCGTATGTTTTTTCTTGTTGTTCACGTTGTTGTTAAATTATTCATTCTTTATACAGATTCTATCTATTCATACATTTCATATGATCATTATTTACAAATGAATATATGCATATGTATGGTTATTAATATATACACACATACACACAGATCTCATTTCAGAACTAATTCTTTATTCAAATTAGGTGTTTATTCAATTTTCTCATTCATTCTTTGTCTCCTATGTTGCTTGTTATTTGAATGTTTCCATATGTGGGAAGGAGGGTTTGTTATGAATTTTTTTTCTCGGTCAATTTCTTATATCTAGTCTTGCTAAATAATTCATTCATATTTCCTTCTTTTTTTAAAAAGGATGACAATATTTTATTAAAAATAAAATTAAAAAATGAAAACTTGTTTTTTTGGTTGAAATTTCGAAAATCTAATTTTATTTGTAATTATTTTGGTTGAAGATTGTTTCAATCATACTTACAGATTATATTTGTAAATAATGATAATAATAAAAGAAAAAACATTTGTAATAAAATAAATTTATTATGAATCCAATGATGATGATTATGATGATTGGTTCGTTTATTTTTAATTGTTTTACTATTCATTGTCCATTTGAATCGATTATTCATGTCATCATCATCGTGAGAAATTGGATTATTAAATTTCTCATCAAATATTGATGATATTTGATGATTGATTTGTTGTTGTTGTTTTTGTTGTTGATGTAATATTTTATGGATCATGATGGCTGATGATTTATGATTTTGGTTGTTTTGTTTTTTCATTGATATCAATCATTAACAATTCGTTATCGTTACATTCAATCTTGACTATCACAAACACACACGTGAAAATTGAACATTTGAGCTAAGATTTAAAGGAATATGACAAAATAGAGAAAAAATTCCTTACACAACTTCATTGATAAACATTAACTGACTAACTGAACTAATGAGATAATCACAAAAACTATATAATCAATGATAATAATGATGTTGATGGTCAATTCATTTGGTTATATCATTTTATATATACAAAACAAACACTCGATAATTTAACAATGATAAACAAAATGAATGAGAGTGAAAAGTTTTTGTTGTTGTTGATTATTGTCGTTGTTTCTGATGTATTCCGTATGACATCATTTGTCATTTGATAATTGTTTAATACCAGAATAGTTTGTTGTTGTTGTTGTCGTTTGTTGGTCCATAAATAATCATTTCTTCTTTTTTTTTTTCAATGATTATCATCACTGTTGATGATGTTTGAACTTACCAATCATCATCAGGGTTAATTATCTACATTCAATGAATGATCTATTGTTTAACACAAAACATGTTGATAAAGTGGAAAAGAATATTCAGTTGAACTGTTGAATTTTATTGTTATCATCATTGGTTGGTTAGTTTGTTCGGTTTTGTTTGTTTTTGTTTTATTCGCAAAACGAAAACTTTTTTTTTCCACTTCGTTTGGAAAATAAAAACTTGAATTTTGGCTTGATTTTTTTGAATTCAACAAATGTAAATGTTGTTGTTGTTGTTGTTGTTATTCGTAGGAAAAACAAATAAAATTATACATTGTAATTGTATAGTGTTTGAGATAGTTTCAATACAAATAATAGCAGAATATTTTTCAAGAATACAATGAATTTTTCATTGAATAAAGTTTTTCGTTCTCTTTTTTTTCAAAATAATTTTAAAAAGAATGAAAAAAGTGAATGAAACACACACACACAAACCAACGGAAAAAGTTTTTTTATTCAACTTTGAATTGATTATTTGGGAATCGAATAGAATTGAATATAACGAAACGTCTTGCCTGATGAACAGTCTAATACAAACTGACTACAACCATTTTTTTTCTACCAAAATAATATCCCCGATTCAATATGATTTCAAATAGTCATTGACTGAGTATGTCGGTGTGTGTTGTCGATTGTAATGTAAAAACATTCTTCACATTCACCGAACAGAATATAATGGTAGCTTCCTATACGGTTGCTATATGTGTATGAAGATCCATTAGATTTTTGGACTATTCTCTTACAGAGGGGTAAAAGAAAGATTCATTTCATTTATACGGAATAAAACAGAAAAAAAAGCCAAATGCATTAAAAATTCTTTTCCATGTGCATGTCTCTCGACAATTTCTATAATGTGACTGTAGAATCATCATCAGTATCATCATTGAAAATTTATTAATTCATTAAAAACAATCAGCTTGAACCAAAAAACAAAAAAAACTACCATAATGGCTTTAAATAGCTAAATAATACTTATTATTGATTTGATTGATGAATATTCATTGATCACATTTCAATTCATTGATTGCTTACTTCACCTGATAATGATTTTTCTTTCTGTACTGTTTTAATTATCTTTTTGATCCGAAATGAATTTGTTTGATGCATAATGAATGGATAACAATTTTGGCTCTGATTTTCTGATGATCCGTTTTGACCAAATATTTGTAACCAAAGCAATTATTTGGATTGAAATTTTTTTTCTTTTTGATTTCATCTTTGATTATCTCATCGTTGTCGAAATGGTTTCGAAATTTTTCTTTTTGGTTCAACTCACGTAACTTGTTTTTTCCTTTTTTCTTTTTCGTTACTGGTTAGTTTTTTTTCATCATTATCATCATCAGATAGACAGAATGTTGTTGTTGTTTTTTTCCCATTTGTTTTTCATCATTGAAATTGACATATAAATGTAATCCAGACCAGAAGAAAAATAAAATTGAAATCTGGAATCATTGCTCTTGTCACGATTCATTGATACTTATGGCAATCACTTTAATTTTTTATTTTTTGGCTATCTTTTCCTACTTGTTTTTCTTCTATTATAATTTCCTTTTACTATTAGTATTGATTGATTAATTTCGATGATAATTTTATTTTGTTTGAGATTTATTTATTCATTTTTAATTTTTTCTTCTACATACATAATGAAAGTATATAGTCCTAAAAAGATAAAGCTTTCAAAAAAAAAAAAAAACAATTGGCCATTTCAATTTGTAATTACTTTTTTTTCTACACCAATTTCCAATGATGATGATGATGATGATCAAAATCACTGGTGTAATACACACAAAGATTCTACTAATTCACTGACTACGATATCATTTGCTTTGTTTTTCTATCCGATTCAATAGAAAAAAAACACAATAATTAAATCTTTGTTATCATTCTAAAGGGAATATTCTCTCTCATCATTTGGTAATCATTGTTTTTTCACTTTAATCACAATGTTGTTGTTGTTGTGTAAAATGGCTTAATATTAGCCAATGATATTTCAATTTTCTGATGAAACAAAGTTGAAAAAAAACATTATCATTGTTTTTTTTTTTGGATAACGACTTTTCATACAATAACTACTAGCGCGACCAACATAAGATGTTACTGTTTTTTCTTTTGTTTTTTTCCTTTTTTTTTGAAATGAAACAAACAGAATCAACAACAACAAAAAAACTAAATTAAAAATGAAGAATCTTAAAGAATTGACAAAAAAAAAGTCCAAAAAACAAAACAAACGCATTCAAGAACTTGATCAGAAAAAAAGCAATGGAAAATCTTTTTCTGGAAAAAAAGATGAACCAAAAACTTTGATTTATTTTTATTGCCAACTAATGGATCTCTATCCTTTTTTCTCTCTCTCTTTCTCTCACACAATCCGTTATTGTTGTTGTTGTCGTTATTATTATTGTTGTTGTTGTCGTTATTATTATTGTTGTTGTTGTCGTTATTATTATTGTTGTTGTTGTTTTGGATGTATAGTGTTGTTGTTCAGGAACCAATGATGGAACCAGAAACAAACAGAAAAAAGATACACACATTTCTCATACAATAACTACATACACACACTTAACTGAATATTACATAACAACAACAATAACAATGTTCAACTTGCTCATTTGTCAATCTGATAATTCAAGCAAGCCCAAAAAAAGACAAAACAAAACCTCTAAACATACAATAGTAAAAGAAAAGATGTTTATAAATAATAATAATAATAATAGTACAAAACATACAGACCATCATCATCATCATCGAAACAACAACGGAAAACAATATTTAATCCAGAAGAAAATAATAATAAAAACTTTAAATGTATCATATGGAAAATGTGGAAAAAGAAAATGGAAAAGTGTTGAAAAAAAAATTGTTCGATTCATTTTCTTCATTTCATTTCTTTTCGGTGTGAATCAATCATTTTTTCTTCTTCGCAATTTCTCTATCATCAACCATATAAATAAATGTATGAGATAAATTTTGTGTAAATTCAAACACACAAACACCTGACATTATTCTTTTTCTGTTATCTTTTTTCTTTCAATGTGTTTTTTTTTTTGGTTCAAATTCTCAATCATCATCATCATCATAATTGTTTCGTTTTGAACAAAATTTTCATTTTATTTTCAATCGAATCGACAAATTACTCCGATTCTATTGTGTGTTTGTGTGTTTGATGAAAGATATTCATCGAGAATGTGTGGATGCCACTTTTTCTTCACTCGATCTTTTATATAGAATTTCTGTTTCCAAGAATTATTCCAATACATGTCTTTTGGATAATTAAATTCTTTTTCACTTGTTTTGACATTAAATGTCGTTACAATTTTTTTTTGTTCGGCTGACAATTCATTTACGAAATACCCGGTCCAAATTGTTTTTCATTGATTCTATTTTCATTTAATAAGTAATAAATGTAATGGTCATGTAAGAATCATAATAATAATAATAATAATTACCGTTATTATTATAATGACAATAACAAACACAGTTAGAAATGAAAAACTAAAAGTTATTGGTCAACAACCTTATTATATAACTTAATTAGTCATTCATTCATTCATTCTTTGTTAAATTATTATTTTGTTTGATGGTCATTATCAATAATTTTTTCATCATCATCATTATTGAACTGTAAACTTTTTTTAGATTTTAATGTTTGCTAAACCATCGAATGTGTACATCGATAATCGATAATCAGAAACAGATTGATGAATCTTGATTTCCTAATTTAAAATTGATTATGAGTGATAATGTTTGTGTGAATCATCAACGATTCTATAGAGAAATCAAGAAATATCTCTATGCTTTCTACCATAAACTTTTCATACAAAAATGTCAATTTTTAACTTTTTATTTTTTCCATGATTCAAAACATTTTTTGTATTTATATAATGATTGTTGTTGTAACATTTATCGTCGTCGTCATCGTCGTTGTCGTATTCGTATCCAAATGAAAATTGTTCAAGAATCACATTTTCATCACTGTTTAGAAAATTGCTTGCTTTCAAAAATGTGTGTGTGTGTTTTTGTGTGTGTAAAAAGAAAAAAGTTTACTTTAATTTAGCCACTTTATCTCGTCAGAAAGTTCCATTGTCGCTATCAGGAAACATTTTCTTTTTGGTTCTTTTTCCATTCAGGCTAATCATCGTGTATCATTGACAGTAAGTGTTGTATCAGAGTGTTTGTCAGAGTAGCTCAGACTAACTAAGAAATCACCAATAGGGAATTTCAATTCAAAATGATGCAAAATGATGATGGTGGTGGTGGTGGTGGGGGGAGTAAAGAATATTGTAGGTGAATGGGAAAAAAAGACCGACCAATTTAATTCGATACGAACAAAAAAAAACATTGCTCGCACATCATGTTTCATCAATCGAAGTTATAAAAAAAAAAAAAGTTAAATTTCAAAATGATTCGATTTGATCTTCTTTGAAAGTTGGTGAGTGAGTTGGGAGTGAGAGAAAAAAATGGCTTAAATGACATTAAAACGGAATGAATTTTTTTTTTGGGAAATTTACTAAAAAAAACTGGTTACTTGGTATCAACATAGAAAAAAAAAGAAGAAAAAAGAAAAGAAAAAACCGATTGGTGAGTTTCGATAAAACAAAAACATATTCTTTTGGTATTGATGTTTAAAAGTTGTGAATATACAATCCAAAAAACAAAAAAAGTTTCACAATCATTTTATATGGAAATGATCATCAATGATGATGATGCATAACATTTTTAAAAGTAAATTTTTCATCCAATACAAAAAAAAAAAAAAAAAAATAAAAATACAAAACATTCATCTAATTGTCAAGTTGTCGAAATAAGTAAGTAAGTAAGTAAGTAACTCTTTTATCTTTTTCATTCATTCATTCATTCTATCTGTTTGACAATTGATCATTTTCAAAGAATTGAACGATTAACGTGTTTGTGTGTAATGTGGATCACGCAATTTGTTTGAAATAAAAAAAAAGAACATAAAAATTTTGTTTCAAAATGTCTTCGTCGTTTTTTTTAGTTTTCAAAAAACTATTTTAAATTGTATAGCAGTAGTTTTGGTTACCAAACCAATTAAATTCTCAATCATACCCCCCATACACACAATGTGTTAACTCCATTCTGCTGTAACATTGTGGAATAAAATGTTCATTTTTCTTTTTTTGCATTCTATCATCATCGACAACAGCAAAAAATAACCATTTTTCTTCCATGTTTTCTTCCAATATATATTCTCCACCTTAGAATTTTTGTTCGTCTTTCATCGAATTTTCTTTTTTTTCGGTTCATTTATTCATCTATAAAGGTTGGGGCTGAATGTTGTTGTCAATTTTTTTTGTGTGTGTATATAATAAAATGGATAATTACGGATACGGTTGCCTTTATCTAATTTGATCAAATGAATGAATGAAATATATATTGTGCCAACAATTGTCGTTTGATAATCATTTTTATTCATTCATTCCATTCCATTCAAATTGTGAAGAAACAACACAAGAATATAAAACAAATGGCATATAATACAGTTGAGACAAACAACGATATTCAGAAACTCGACTTTTTTCTTTCATGTTTTTGTTTCCGAAAAAATTCTATATATGTACACGCTTTAATGGAACAAATTTCAAGTGAAATAATGACGAGTAGATAACGAATATGGATAAAATTACCGATTTTAGTTTCGGCTTTTTTTTTCTCCGATTCCCGTGAATCTGATACATAAATGTAATAGTAATATGATTATTAAATGAAATAAGATTTTGTTTTTTGTCTTAATTCATTGATTTTTTTTTGCATAAAATCCGTTGATTAACATCATCATTTTATTCAATTACAGATTTAATTTTTTTTTATTAAAATAAAAATAAAAGATTATCGATTTTTTTTTCGTTTATTAAGCAAAATTTTGGTGAAAAAAGCAAAATATAAGTGAATATTTTTTTTTTTGTTTGGGGAGAAAAAAAATCTTATCAAACTAAGTGAATTCTAAATTTAAAATTTTATCTTTTTTTTTTTTGGAGAAGGGTAAAAAATGAATTGATTGTTTCTTCGAAATCATCATCGACGACGACCATCCTTTTTTTCATCTTGTTTGTTAACAATATCAACTGGTTGTGTAATTTGTTGGAAAAATTTTGATATAGAATTTGTCAATGAATTAATGGATGATGATGATGGTAACGGTTGTTGTTGTTGTTGATCTGGTGTTGCAATCGAATATTCATTATTTGATTGTTGTTGTGTAAATAATTCACTTAATTTGGATGATGCATCGCTACCAACATTTTGTGCTTGATTACCAAAATTTTTCATAAAATTACCTATTGAACTCATTGCACCATTAAAATTTTTACTGATTGTTTCAGATAGATTTGTTGGATTAAGTGTTTCACTAATTGAATTCCATGCATTACTAACAGTATCAGTGATACATGTTTTTGAATCAAAATTTTCACATAATTTTTTTACAGCTTGCATAGCTATATTTGATTCTAATCCATTCAATTTTTCTTCATAATGTGATTCTTGACAAATTCTTGTTGATCTTGCAACCGTTATATAAGCCTTTACACCTTGAACGCATAAATCATAACGTGCATTTTTACTGTAAACAAATGCAAAAAAAAATGTTAGCAAATTTTTTTGTATGGATGAAAATAAAATACTTACCAACAAGCAACTTTTGGATCCAAACTATCCAATGAAATAAGAGTTGTTCGAATAGCTTTACAGCTATCGATCATTGAATCCAATACTCGATCACAAGTTTCATTTTGTCCATAAGCAACTATACGTAAAAAAGAAATTATGACAATAAAATAAAATGAAATTCGCTAATTTACATACCTGTGCTTAATAATATTAAGCAAAACGAAATTTTAATAATCATCTTCGTAGTTTGTAATGATGGAAATTTTTTTTCACAAATTCAATAATCGCTGTGCTCAACAAATGTCCAAAAGTCTTGTGATTTTTATTTTGAGTTTGCAAAAAATAAAACGAACAATACATATGAATCACTTGAAATGTTTATCATTATTTTATATTGGGAAAATTTGTTTTTCAATGATAAACGATGGTAGTGGTGATGATAGCACAATCATATTTGATGATAATAATTAAAAAAAACTTTTGAACCTTGAATTATATTCATTATATCAAAATTAATCATCATTTTATAAACATTGAATAAGCAAATTTAAAATTGATATCGATTTTTTTCTTCTTTTTTTTGGTTCTTCATATTCGCAATTTATCTTATAAATATCGATCAAAATCATTTCCAATGTCCATTTCCTGATGCAATAATATCAACAACAAAAAAGAAAGAAAAGAATAACCGCGTCAAATTTTCGAGTGACTTTTCTGGCGCCATCTATATCATCATAATAACAATTTCAATTTCATATCCGTAATTCACATCATTTTATTAGAAAAAAAAATTATACAAATTTCAAAAAAAAATATCAAATATTATTAAGTGAGAAGAACAAAGGAAGCCTGAAAATTATTTAAATTTGTTTATTTTAGTTTCAATTTCCCGAACCAGTGAAATTATCATATTTTTTTTAAAAAAAGCTGAGATATAAATATATGAGAATATTGTTATCAATCTAAATGATGATTATTATTATTATTATTATATTTTAAAAATCCTAAAGATGAATGAAGACAATGATGTTATCCCGTTCATATGTGATGGAGATTGGCAATGTAAGATTTTTGAATACCCAGATTTAAAAATGACGAAAAAGTTTCATTTAATTTATTAATTGAATCGTTCTCTGACTAGACACATCAATTTTTTCTTTCCTTTATAAAGTGTTTTAATTTTTTCAAGTAGTTTGACAAATTCATTTTTACCATCCGGTGCCAATATTATTGTTTCTTGTGCTCTTGTTAAAAATTCAATAAAATCACCATAATGCCGTGGACTGATATGTTCTAATCGTCGCATTACAGCTTCGATATAGGCTTTTACAGCTGCATAAAGTAGATTGCATAATGGTGGCCGATCCAATGGATATGTTTGAAATTGTCGTCGTCGCATTCGTTCTTCTATACTTAGATGTTCCATGACAATATTTGATGAATCAGAAACATAGCTTAAATTTATATTATTAGAACGAATATTATTTTGGCCTATCATTACAGGTTTTGGCAGA
This sequence comes from Dermatophagoides pteronyssinus, assembly GCF_027571235.1. Classification (NCBI taxonomy): domain Eukaryota; kingdom Metazoa; phylum Arthropoda; class Arachnida; order Sarcoptiformes; family Pyroglyphidae; genus Dermatophagoides; species Dermatophagoides pteronyssinus. The sequence goes on along the minus strand of NW_027461565.1, from coordinate 169,997 downwards.
ACCGGATGAGGTAGTGTACAACGACGAATCATATCAGCTAAAACCGGTGCACATCGTACATTTTTTATCAAAATATCTACAAGTTTATTAAGTTCTTCAGTGCCAAGACATTGTGCCAAACTACAGGCCCATTGGAGATCATTGATTGAATGATGCGAATCAGCTGTCAGTGGTATGGTTACTTGATTGGCAGCTAATAATGCAATCTTACAAGCACGTTCGGAAGCACCTTGATGTTCAAGATATCGTGCGATCGAAAACAATTTATGCGATCCAATCTGATTTAATGAGGCAGCCGTTTCGACTACTTTGGCAATCGTATCGAATGCATATTGATCTTTTTCGCATAATGATAATGCATTTAATGCACAACTAGATGGATCGCGCATCGCACATTCGACTGCTAATTTTCGTGCTGTACTTGCTAGTTCTTCTGAACGCATTATATGATCACGAACACATAGACGGGAATTGAAATTTTGTGCCAATACTGCCGATGCTACCTGACGAACTGCTTCGGATGGACTGAAATATTCTTTCCAATTTCTCATTAGATAAACAATTTTATCATAACCAATTTCGGTAGCGCAAGTTACTAACCAGTGAATAGTATTCTTACGACAACTATCATTTGTTTGATCATTCAGTGTTATTTTGGCAAGATGAAGTCCGAATTGATAAGCGATACGTAGAAGATATTCTTGACGATTACCATTCGAACTAAAATTAAATATATCTTGAGCCAACTTGTTTAAATAATGTGGATCAATGACATATGTTTTGATAGTTTCAAATATAAGAAGTAATTGTGCGTAATCATTACGAGCAGCGAATAACATTGTACGGGCCAAAAGTGATTGTACATCCAAATACATATCGAAAAAATTTGATCGTACTGGCAGTTGATCAGCTTCCGAGGACGATTGATGTTCATCTTTGAATGCGAAAAATCTAGATATAAAAAGTTTTGTGAATGAAATTTCTGCTCATTTTTTCTGCAACATAATATTTCTACGACATACCTTAGAGATCGAAGACCAATATCATAAGATAAATCGGGATGGGTAGGTAGAAGAGCACCAAACATGTAGCGCACAAGACCGGGTATTTGAACAATGTCCGATGGCACAAACAGTTGTCTATGTTCACCAGTTACCATATCACTAAGAATACCGTATTCGATTAAATAACGTGCCTTTTTCTGTACGGTAGATATTAGAAATGAATCCAATTTTATATCTAATAATTTTCGTATTAATCGTTCTTCTTGACGATAACTACGGTCACGTTGACTTTCAAGATCGGGTGATCGACGAATTTGAGATAATCCAACCAATGCAATGTATACGGCTGCATTCAGATATGTATCCCAATATTGTGTTGAACCGGGAACTTTGACATGATTGAATTTGAGTTTTTCATTGTTGGAGTCATTATTATCATTAACATTGGATGCCATATTTCCATCTTTATCGACTAACCCATTCACTTCATTATACATAACAAACACATCGACCAGAACGTTTCGGCTAAATATACCCATATCGATTTTTTTATCATAGCCAATCAAAGCATAATGAGCATCGTATGATCTCGAATCACTAGTAACCGAAGCTTCGGCTAATGTATCAAAGAGAATTCCGATCGGATCCAATGGATTACCGATCCATGAATCGGATGATTGAACAACATGAATAAGACCTATATTTTCTTGTTCTTGAATATGCTGTCGATGACGGAACAAACGAACAATGGCCATTGAAAGACGAAGTGCTTCTTGTAAACGACCATTCACTCTTAATGAGGCAACTCGTACACAAGCCGTAGGCAAATGTTCTAATTAAAATTAAATAATTATAAGCTTCATCTTCGAAAAAAATAATTATGTTCATACCTGACCAAATAGGGAAACCATCTTTGTCGAAATCTTCTGAATAATAAAATTGACGAGATTTTCCATCAACGGGCCCATCTTGACGGAGAATCAATTGTAGATGCTCATCATCCCAAGTGATGTAAGAAGCATCCAATGCTCTCTCTAAAATTCGACGTTTTCGAAATGGAACATTGTGACCATTCCTGGAAGCATTGACAATCAATCTTCTTTCATGTTTACTACAATGAGCCATAGGTTCATTATCTGATGAAGATGAACAACGATGTGGTGTATCATGTGTGGTTTGTACATTCAGATTGAAATATGTATCTTCACGGGGACAATTTGAGATATGAGACCAATGGCGAAACATTTCACGCCATTCTACACGTTTTAATGGAGGTAGCGATGGATCGGCCACAATAAAAGTCCAAAGATTGGTCAAATGATCCCATAGAAAAATAAATGGATCAAAATACATTTGATCAAATGCATCTTCCGGTTTAAGATAATGAGAATAAGAATAAAGGAATTGTTCGGTTATGATACGCAAGAATCGTGATCCATTCGAATCTTTAATCTTGAGCATTTCAATGACCTGTTTTTCGAATTGAAAGAAAATTAAATACAACCGTTTAATAGAATCATCAAATTTTTACCTTATAGAAAAGAAGAATGATTTTATTCGATTCCGATATGCTAACATATTTGACCAGATCTCTAATTTGTGAAGCTGTTCTTTCCTCATTCAGATACCAATCGTGTGGTCCATAGACACAAGCACCGGCTGTAGGATCAGGTGCACCATGTATTAAATTGATTGGTGCTTGTTTTTGACTTAATTCATCGGTAAGTCTTTGTACTGTTGGTAATATTTGCACATGATGTTCGGCTATTAAATATTGCACCAATTTTTGTAATTGCTGTCGATCCAGATCGAGTAAAGTTTCTAATGATAATAATAATTATTATTATTTATATTATTGGGGATTAGCTGATTTAGCTTACCGGAAATTGGAATACGGAGATCAAATGAAAATGGTTTATGTATTCTATACAATGCCAGTGCGACTACATGTTCGCACCAGAATAAATGAACAACACGTGGTGTACATGTACAAGTTGCTGATGTTATCTTACATCTATAGATGAAGAATAGCATGAAAATCATTAATTAATCAAAATAATAATAATAATAATTACCTATCGAATGTAATTGATACTAAACAACCGTTAAAATTTGCCTTTCGATATGTAGAACTTGAATCCAATATATTATGATTATTATATGGATAGTTTCCAATTCGATCACCTTGAAATAGTTTCGAAAAATTTGCCTCTGAAGATGATGATGATGATTGAATGGCCGATGAAGATAAATATGGTGAAATCGTTGAATGAAATGAACCGGATGATTGTGCGGATGAATGTGATTGTTTATTATTTTGAAGATCGATTACTATACCGGTTAGATTGAAACCTGTGGTCCAAAAAAAAAGTTTTTTTCAATGAACAAAAATAAAGTTTTTTTTTAAATTGAAATTCTAAAATTATCTTTTTATTTATATTTGAGATAATAACAAAATCTATTGCAGCAAACAAACAAAATATTTTTCATCTATGATGAACAATAAATAACAAAATTGAAATCTCAAGTATGGATTATGATGAATGAATTTATTTAAAGAATACCATCCATTCATTCATTTGATTTCCCACTACTGTTTAATTCAAATAACTTTTTTTATGATTGTATTTCGAATAATAAAAAAAATGTTTGTTTTTTCTATTTGTTTGAATTTTTTTTCAAATAAAAATACAATAAAATGCAATCTTTTAGTTTTTTTTCAATTTAAAAGAACCAACTTGATTGACTAATAATAATCAAATATGATTATCATGAATTTTGAGAAAGAATTTTTTGCATTTTTTTCCTTATAAAAATCAAATGTTACCTTGTGTTTTTCTAAAGAATTACTATGCAAAATTATCATTGAAAATGAAAAGGATCAGAAAATAAAGATGATCGATATTCTATCCTTAATATACACAGACACACACAAATAAGCTTAGTCCACTACCCATAGAAATATATGAACATTTTAAGTCGTGACATTCACATCAAAAATCCTAACCCACTTGTGATCAATAATCAAATACAACATTAAGATTGAATGAAATAACTTTTCAAAGCAAAAAAAAATGACAAGGCATATTGTGATTATAATGAAAGTTTTCATGACTATCATCAAGCTTCATCTGGCTCGAAGGTCAAGTTCTTTTTCCTTCTCTCTCTCTTTATCACTAGATATCCATCAATTCTATAGATAATTCATCTAATCAATTCATTCAAGAAAAAGAAATTCTATCCAATTTTTATTGACCAACCGTTGAACACCTGAATGAATGAGTGTATATGTCACCGACCTTTTATTTCTGGACCAAACCTGAAAATTTTTCCTGACTATTTAGTTATGATAAATTATTATCAATTGAATGGTGATCCATAATATTTTCAGCAAACAAATTCATAAAAAAAACTGTGTAAATATTTTATGGAACAAAAGAAACACTACCAGACTACCTATCAATGGTATTTGTTCTTCTGGAAAAAATTATTCACAATTTACCATGACTATCGAGAACACATGTGTGTTGAGGGAATGGTAGCAACAAAAAAAAAAAAAAATTGATTGACGGCCAATGTCTGCCCAGTTTTGTGCTCTTTTTTTTCGAAAATGTCGGTGACCTAGGCCAAAAAAAATTGCACGTTCCCGCAAGCAACTAAGTGTAATAATAATTTCCAGAAAAAGAACGCTTCAGGTGATTTTCTCGTACTTTTCCTTTTTTTTCTTGGTTTGCAGGTCGTTTTGGTTGGTCGGTTGATCGGCCGATCTTTCACAATATGAATTAGTCGTTAGTTTAGTTTAGTGGCAATTTTCTACAGTGGCAACAACAACAAAAAAAATTCCATTCAAACAAACATAAATTTTGAATGGAAATTATTTGCAACAGCCGTTGTTGTCGTTATTGTACGCTGCGCTCTAATGAACAATGGCTATATCATTTGAGTAGATAGATGGTGTATTTAACTCTATGCAACGATTTTCGACAAAAAAAATGGACTTAAATTAAATGACACTAATACACCATAGTATAGAAAAAAGATAATTTTTTTCAAACAAATTTTCTCAAAAAAATTGCTTACCAATTTGCATAACTTGGCGAACAGTTCCCGAACAAAGTAAATGTAATCCTTTATTAAATGTTGATCTAGATTCCCATTCATGATCATGATGGCTAGCTGTTGTTGTAGTTGTTGTTGTTGCTGTTGTTATCGGATTTCCTACCAAATCCCATAATAATGATGGGGATGATGGAATATTCATCGACAAATTTGATGATGATGATGTGCCTACAGCAGCAGCAGTAGTTGTACCATTAGTATAATTTGCTAGATTAAAATCTTGTTTGAAAATTGATGATATTGATGAATAAAGACGAATATAACGTTCATCACGTGGAAATGACCAGAATATTATTCGTTTTTGTACAGGTTCAGGTATACAACTATATTGTTGTTCAATATATTCATATGGTATATATTCAGCTACAAAACGTGCAGCAATCTCTAATAATGATTCTGGTTCATATGAAGATTTTTGACCAACTAATGAATTTGGATTTATTAGATCTGTTCCGGTAGTAATTGCTGATGATGATGATGATGATGGAATGGCAGTTAAATCCGATGGTATTCTTGACGATCTTCCAACTGTCGAATGATGACCACTTGAATTTTGATTCCGCAGTCTGATTGTCCATTCTTTATTTGGCTGTTGCATTGGTGATGATGATTGATGTGATTGCGATGATGAGGATGATGATGGTATAGGTGCTTGAAATTGATGACAGCGGCAACAATAAATCTGTGAACATTGTCGTCTTGTTTGATATTGATTTGATAATTGGCCATGCGATGAATAGGCACCTGGATAATAAAGGCATCTTCCGTGAGCTATATTTGGAGGTATTAAACGATTTAAAAGCGATGTCGAAATTGATGATGATGATGATGATGTACGTGATTTGCGAAATTGATTCGATTGTTTTGAGCAATCTCGATTCGAATGCGAAATCGATGATAATGATGATGAGCTACTTGTTGATGGTTGATCATCATTTTTATTAATCGATGATGATGATGATAATACGGACTTTCGTTTTGATTCGAAATTTTCTTCATCATTATTATTGTTGTTTGTTTTTATCAAATAATGTTTACTGGAATTGGAAGAATTTGGTTTATTATCATTATTAGTATTGGAATCAAATTGATCAGCAGCAACAATAACATTATTATTATTATCATCTTCAATACATAAACGTTTTGATGATGATGATGAGGATGGATCATCTTTCGATGATGATGATGAAGAAGACGACATAATGATTACATCAATTTTCTTTTCTTTTTTTAAACCGTTGATCAATAATTCATTATCATTATGAAAAAAATTCGAATATTTAAGACAAATGCACACAGAGAAACAAAAACAAAAAATTATTTTTCGAAGACAATTATTGAAATGGAAGAATTTATTTCTTGCAATCAAGATGGAAGATTTTTACTGAGAATCTTTATTCATTCATTTTGTTTTGTTTGCCTTTCTGGTTAACATGAATCATTCGAAGCAACAACGAATTTCAAAATCAAAAAAAAATAGAAGATAAATTTTCTTTTGTTTTCAATCAATAATCATTATTATTATTATGATATATAATCACATTGAAATATGATTTTACAATTACATTTGTTTGATTTTCGGTTTAGAATCAATTTTTTTTATTGCTACGCATTTTCTTCAACAAAAATTTCGGACAAAATCGATGTTATTATTATTATTATTACAGCCAATTGAAAACAGGCAGATGAGTATATTACAGAGGCGTAGATTATTATTATTATTGCTATAAAACTATGCAATTGAATTACATCAATCAAATCAAATCAAATCAAATGATTTATTATTCATTGATCACATGAAGATTTTTATCGAAAAAAATTATACCAATTGATTGATTTATAATTGAAAAAAATTCGATTCATTACAGAAACTTTGATGATTCCAAAACAAAACAAAACAAAAAAATTCACTGGAATCAATGATGATGATGTTCAAAAAAAAAAAATCAACCGCTACCAGAAAAAAAAACCAAAACAAAAAAATTGCATCTACAATTACATCAAGATTGGCAACATTATAAAAAAAAATTATTTTTGCAATCCACATAAATAAAAACACAGATTGAGTTAGTTGGTTATTTAAGTAAGTTTTTTTTTGGGATGAAAGAATGATGATGTTAGGAGGGAAAAAAACTCCCACCATCACACCATAATAAAAAAAAATTCGAATTCGAATGATGAGATCAGCAGATGAGCAGAGAGGCGGGGGTAGAAAAACAAAATTCGAATTCGAACGCGATTCTGGAAATCTTAAAAAAAAAAATTTATGATTCAATCCGAAAACTTTCAAAAAATCGATAATCAATGATTTAAAATGATGAATTTTAGTCTATAAAGACACAAACACACACAAAGAAATTGATTATTATTGCTTGAAAATGATGATGTTGATGATGAATGAGAATTGATTTGTAAGAAGATTTAAAGAAAAAAATTTCATTTCGAATCAAGTTTTTTTCACTTTCTTTTTTGTTCAAATGTCAAAGTATATCAAGAGTATTATTGCATGATGTAAGAAGATTGTTTTCTTTGGAAAAAAATTGTCGTTTTTGACACCATATATATTATACAGTGAGAAGAAAAACAAAACAATTTGATGATAATCAGTCATCCATTCCGATACAACAAACAACGAAAAAAAACCACACAATTGTGAATCAATCAGCCAACAACATAACAACAACAACAACAAAACTGCCGATTCGATTGATCATTTCATAATAAAACCAATATTCAATTCCACATTTCCACAGACGATTTGAATTGAATCTCAGTGATCTCTCTGTATGTGTGTGTGTGTGTGTTTGTCACACATAGTCGATCAGTGCAATGGCACCAACAACAACAAAAAAAAATCTTATCTATCTTTTTCTATTTCTCTCTCTCCCTCTCTGTGTGTGTATCTGTCTCATTGTAATTCTCGCCTGTTCACACACAAACATAAACACAGAGTTTCGGTATTATCTTCAAAAAAGAAAAAAAGAAAAAAAGAAAATTACAATTCATTCACTTTTTTTTATTCCTCATCCTCCTCCCATTTTGAAAAAAAAAGAAAAGTAAACTTTCTCCGCCAACAACAACAACAACAATAAAATCGTCTATTTTCTGTGTGTATAGCTATTAAAATGTACACAAGTGGAACACGATGAATATAAGACGATCCCCGATCGGAATTATCGTAGAGGAAAAAACAAACAAGATGATGATGATGATGAAGAGTATACACAAGAGGAGGAGGAAAAAGAAGAAGACGGGAAACCAGAAAACAAAAAAATTTACTTTCACTTTATGGTAGTAGCAATGAAAAATGATGATAACGATTTTTAAAAAAAATGATCCCTATCCATGTTTGTTAAAAAATCTTATCTCTTTTCGTTTTTTTTTTTTTGGTTGATCTAAATATATTGTTTGGTATCGACCAAAAATGTTAGGCCAAGGTAATATTGTGAAAACATTAATATGATAATATTCGATCCAAGAAAAAAATCGGTAGTAGCATAGAATATAACCAAGACACGTGACAAATTCTAAATTAAATGATAGTGGTTTTGATGAAAGTTGATTTTTTTTCAAAGAATTTATCTCCTCCTCCTCCTTCATATAGTAGTGGTAAGAATTAAAGAATAATTAATATGCGCATGTCAATCTTTCATTGATAATGATGATGACGACATTTAATCCAATTGAATTGTAATGGAACAGAAATCATTTTTATTCAATTTGATGAAAAAAAAAACTTTGAACAGACGATGTTTGTATATACAACAGTCAGTCAAACACACAACATGTCATTCATTCGATCATCATTGGATAATAATGGTTTCGACCGAACCAAAAAAAAAAAAATATTCTCTGTTTTTTTGGTCCAACTTTTACTACTTCCCCCTTCCCCACCACCACCACTATATTCTGATATTTACCGATTCTTATAACCCCTATAATTTTATTTTTTCAAAACGGATTTTCTTTTTTCATTTCATTTTATTGTCCTATCTCATCCGGTATTAATCACCAACACACACACACCTAAACAAACAGAATTTTGTTTGTTTGTTTGTTTGTTTTTATTCCATCATGGGTGTTATTGACAAATGAGTTTAACATTTCAGAAATTCTGCAGAAAAAAAAACAAACAAAACAAAACGAAACGAAAAAAGCACATACTTGAATGTCATTCAACAAAACATAATAGGAATTTTTAATGTTTGTGTGAATCATGGAAAGAATTTTAAAAATCTTTTTTTTCACAATAAAATTGATTTGCAACAATAACAACAGCAACAACAACAAAAAAGAAGAATTATTATCCATTTATTCGGGGGGGGACATTCTTTTCTCATTACTTATTCAGAAAGAAGAAAAAAAAATTCATTAAATTTGACTGAAAGTGTCATAAGCTCCGGATGTTTCCAGGTTTTTCTCCCCTCCCCCTCTATAAAAAAAAATCTTTCTGATCGATCTAGTTTGTTAATCATGTTTATTTATTATCATTATCATTGAATTTTTTTCTTTCCTGCTTTTGCCTATTATGTAATATGAAACTTTTTTTTTTTTTTTTGAAAAAAAACTACAGATAGAATCAGAATTTAAATATCGATGTACCACTACCATTATAATGATGATGATCATCATTATCATCAGAAAAAAAGTTCGTCGTTTCCATCACCAATCATCATCATCAACAACAACAAAAAAAAAAAGATTATAATAACAATGACCATGCGTGCGTGAAAAATTTAACAATATTGTCGTACGACAACAAACGTCCATACAAACAAATGGAAAAATTGCCGGTAGTAGAATTTCATCAAGACAAACATACACACACACAATACATATCACCATTGAAGAATGAAGAATTTTAGACTGAAAATTAAAATTCAACCAAAACAGCTGCAGAGCTGGGGAGGTTTTTTTCTTTCTTTTTTTTTGTAGAAAAGAAATTCTCAATTCACTTGATTCTCACATCACACATCAAGTTGAATCACCATTATTATTATTATCATCATTATCTTACATTCAATTTGAATGAATGTTTGTTGATCATGATGATAATAAGAAAAAACGATGAAGACCAGTTTTCATTTCCTTTTCTACATGAAAATAAACGATGATGATAATGATTTGAAATACTGCCATCACCACCACCACCGCCACCTTTTCTTTAGAATTCGATTTGTTTATGGTATACACATCAAAGATTCGATTCGATAATAATGATAATAATGATGATGATGGTTAGAGTCGAAATAGAAAAGAATGAAATTCTTTAAACTATTCGAGTTGATTTTCTCATAACAATAATGACAATCAAAAAAAAAAAAATCTTAAGGAAAAAAATGTTGAATAATCATACTTGGAAATTCATTTTCATTTTCACTCATGTTTTTTTTGTCAATTCAGCCAGAATTTTTTTTTGTTTTCATTTTTCGCTTCTTACTCAATCCATTTCCTTTGACTAGAAAAAAAACAGCTAATTCTACCCTATTGGGTCTCATTCGAACTAAGTTTTATTTCCTCCCCATAATAATAATAATAGTTTATTCAAAGTTGACCTCTAGAACTAGTTGTTTCCTCCCCATCAACTCAATGTTTACAATTTTTTTAAAATATTTATATTAATTTTCAATTCAATACAGTAGGATTATTATTATTATCATCACCGGAGAACATCATATCCTCCGGTAATCAAAATATATGTTCTCCATCCATAAATATTCAAATAAATTAAAAATAAGATACATTGATCATTCTTTGAAATTTTTTCAACCAAGATAGATGGAAAAAAATGATAATAAAAATTTCTTCCTCTTCTTCTTCAGTTGACTCGTTGGTCTGGGTGCGGCCATTATTATTTAATGTGTTTTGTGTATAGATCCTGTGTGTTTTAGTGTTTGTGTGTGTGTTTTCCCCATATCTCTATATATGTCTATGGTATTTTCATTACAACATTTCATTATTACCCACACACGCAAAACATACCCTTACAGAATAAAGTTTTTTTTTTTGCATCTTTATTTTCGTCTATTTAAATGACGAAAATTTTATTCAATTTTCTAGCCCTTCGTTTTGCTAGAATAATACACATGCATGCTTCATTAGATGTTGAATGTTTTGCAAAAAAAAAGTTGGGTATTTTTTTTAATAATGATTATTATCATCATTGGATCATAGAACAACAAACAACAAATAACAATAGATGATGGCCAGTGTTTGGAAGTAGCATTTACAAATACGATGTGTATACGGGTGTGTGTTCCATTTGGTTCAAATGTTTTTTTTGTTGTTGCTGTTGTTGCGTGGTTTAGTTGATGTTTACTAATGAAAAATTTGAATTAGATTATCGTATAAGCGCAAGCATAACAGCTGAACCCGATTTTGCACAAAAATCATTTAATGAATTTTTGAATTTTAAATTCTGTAATTTTTTTTTCTGTAATAGGAAATTGAAATGCCATCTTTTGTTTTAAATTTGAACTAAATTCTACTTTATCATCCAATTGATAAAATCAAATAAAATCAACAAGTGAAAACGAAATCTACATAGATTATTATGGGATATATAGAGGGCGTAATGTTTCAATGAATTTATTGTATACAAACAGAAAAACTGGTTTTTGGTTTAAAGAGAATCCTACATTGGATTGTAATTTGGAACGTAGTAGTAGCATTAATATTTGGAACATCAAATATACACGTGCACACATAATGATGGTAGCACGTGCATATAGACATTTACCATTATGACGCATCAATTCGACATTGACTTTCGCATTGTTATGAATGAAATGAATGACGAAAAAAAATAAGTAAACGAACGGTATACAGGATAGCAAAAGCTATATATGCAATGAACAGAACAGAATAACATGATAAAAGTAATGATGCTACTACAACGAATTCATTGATGAAACAAAAAAAATGAGGGACAAGTGCACTCTTTTAGTATTCCAATATAATTTAATGAAGAAAAAAAAATCTGCTGTTCCTGGCCCTAAATGATATTTTAAATGCCACTGCTCGTGTGGATAATGTTTATGGATTTCGTCATCATCATCATCATCTGCATCATGATTATTACCACCACCACCACCACCACCCAGTTTTAATGTTGTTGTTGTTTGTTATTGTTGATGTTGATGATGATGAGGATACAAACATCAACATTGTGAACAGCAGTATACTATCATAACAACAACAAAAAAAAACCAAAACAAAAACAAACGGATTCGATTCAATTCAATTCAATTCAATTCAATTGAATTTGAATCGCATTTTCTAATGAAACAACTCCCATTTTTTGTCTTTTTCTTCTTCTAAACATCCATTTTTTTTGATAAATTAATGAAAAAATTTTGTAAGAAACCAAAAGTTTTTCACCTTTTTTATCGGGTGATAATAATTATATTTGATTCAATGATTTTTTTTTGTTTCGTAAACTATACGAACGACAATTATAACCACACAATCCTTTTTACCATTATTGTATTTTTGTGTGTGTTTACATATACAACGTTGTTGTTGTTGATCCATGAACATCATTGTTTATTCATTCCTTTCTTACTTTTCGTATTGAACAACGAAAATTCAGAAGAAAAGAAAAACGAATTATACAAGGACAAATTGCAATTGTTTGAATTGTTTTAACTGATTTTGTTTGTTAATAAAAATCATTCATATTATTTTGATATATCTAAAAAAGTTTTTTTTTCTGTTTTTTGAATAAATAAACAGGTAAGCAATATATTATTGTTTTCTGTGATTATTGACTGAATAGTTATCTATTTTTTTGTTTGTTTGTTGTTTACAGAAATATCGAATAGCATTAATTTTTTTTACTTTTATTCGTCATATACACTGAACATATAGATTTTTTTTCTTTCTTATTTTGTAATTTCGTCGGAAACAATTTCCTTTTTTTTCTGGTTGTTGTTGATTTAATTCATTCGATACTTATGTATAGTTGGTTTCTGTTTTGAAAATAGTATCCCAATCACCAAATATCCACATTTATCATCATCATTCATCATCATAATGTCGACTGAAGTATTGAATAGTAATCCAGCTACGGCTAATACTGTTTCAACAGTCGATAATAATGGATCTTCGAATACATCATCAGCTAATAATTCATCGAATACTGGTCAAATTGGTGAATCGACAAGTTCATCGTTGTCCGCATCAACAGCCTCAACATCTAATATTTTGACTCCACCACCACCACAACAACAAACATCAACATCGATGATGGGTGCACCCACTTCTGTTGTGGTCACCGTATCTACACAGCAGCAACAGCAACAACAACAACATGCTCAACAAGGACCTTCCACTTCATCACAATCTACATCATCATTGGTGGCTGGACCATCATCACAGCCATCTTATGTTGGCATCATAAACGAAACTCCTGGTACATCATCGAGTTCGATGCAATATCTTACCGAAACAGCTTCCTATTTACATTCGATGATAAGCCAAGGTCAACCGCAAACATCTCATCATTTAATGCATCAAATTCAATCATCATCATCATCATCACCGATAGCATCTTCTTCCGGATCTCAAAGTTTAGCTACCGAAACTGGTGTAGTACCACAAAATATACATCATCTAATCAAAAGACCGTTTGAATCTAGTATGGATAGCAAATTGTTGAATGCTGATGGTTCATGTAGTTCATTATCCTCTTCAAAACGTTCGAAAATATCATCATCGTCTATGTCTCCACCACCGTCTAAACTGCTCGATGCTGATGGTCTAACCATGCGACAAAAGCTTGAACAACGATTAAATGGCATTCTATGCTGTGCTGTATGTCTTGATCTTCCACGTTCATCTGTCTATCAGGTGTGTACATTTTTTTCATCATAAGTCGACTAATAACTTATAACTAAATTATTTCTCACAGTGTTCGAACGGACATCTAATGTGTGCCGGATGTTTTACACATGTATTGGCCGATGCTCGATTACGTGATGAATCACCCACCTGTCCAAGTTGTCGAGTGAGTATATCGAAAGAATCTTGTAGCCGAAATTTGGCCGTAGAAAAAGCCGTATCTGAATTACCGGGAGAATGTCGATTCTGTCAACGAGAATTACCCCGATCCATGTTGGAAAAACATATGACTGAAATTTGTGAAGAACGAATTGTTCCCTGTAGTTTTAGCAATATTGGCTGCCCATGGAATGGGCCTTTTCACGAAGCTGGTAGGTGTATTTGCCGTGATGATCGTTAATCGGATGCTTATGCTGTGTGTATCTTATATGTAATCGATAGCCTATCACGCTAATGATTGTAGTCATCCAAATAAATCAGCGCGTGAAGTATTGGGTCATTTGGAAAATGAGGAACGCCGTAGACGTGAACAACGACGTGTTCATGAAACTCTTTTTACATTATTATCGTATGAAAAAATTGCCTTTCATGATATACAATTTCGACCATATCGAACAGATGAATATATTCATAAATTGTTTTATGAAACATCTCGATTCACTGCATTCAATTTGCAATGGGTGGTCAAAGCACGCGTTAATGATGATCAACGTGATCCAACACAATCCTGTCAACGACATCTTAGTTTTCAACTTTGCCTGAAATCAAAGATCAATAATGCAATGACCATACACTATATGTTACTCAAGGTAAAATCTAGTCTTATTTACATTGTTGATGAATTAACGAATTTTATCGTTTATTCTAGGGACCATATGGCGAAACCAAAGTGCTACCAATGATATATAAATTTGATTTTAGTGAATCACAAACCGAATCCAATTATAATTGCATAAATCTTGTATCAACAAATGCTGATTCTAATCGTTTATTAGCAGCACGTATGATAAATTTCCGTTTGATTATGTTTCAAGCAAGTAAATGACGACGTTGTCGGTGATGGTCTTGGTAATTATAAGAGTCATCCATATTTCCATATATAATCCATTTACTCCAAAAAAGAAAAAAACACTTGTAATTCACACTTCCTACATACATTCTGATTTATATCGATTATAATCCATCACCGTTCAATGTTCATCCATCGTTCAATATTGATCATCATCAAATCTCGGATATCCGGATATTCAAAATATTGTTTTGTTAATTTCTTTTTTTTTCTTTTCTTTTTTTTGTTTGTTTATTTGTTTATTTTGTTTAATTTCATTTGATTTATAACATTTACATTATTCTAATTTGTTAAATTGTTGATTTAGCTATTTTTGAACTAACTAAGCATCATATTTCATCACCACAACCACAACACCTTATTTACTTGATTGAATAAGGTTTTGTTTTTTTTTGTTGTTCATTATCACATATAGATATTCATATATTAATAATAATAATATTAATAATTCCATTGTAATTGCAATAATAATAATAATAATAAAAAGGATATTTTGTGAATCACATTTTTTTTAAATAAATAATTTGGATCATTAACAACAAGTTATAAATCGTATATGATAATGATTAACCGAATGATGATAAGGTTACCATGACTACCATCATTTGATGACACACCTATGTCTTATGAATGGATAAAGTAAGAAGAGAGAGAGATAGAAAAAAGCAAATGCAACTGGTATGTAACCGAAAAAAAAGATGTGCGCGTATGTTTGTGTGATAATAAAGAATTTATAATTTGTCATCATCATCATTATGACATCGGCTGTTTAAATTTAGTATTTTTTTTTTTGTTTCGGTTGTTTGTTTGTATGTATGTTAAATGAATACACGTACATCGACAACAACAACAATCAACTGTGTGTGTATATGTTTACCATTCATTCATATATTTATAACTATCATTGCTGATATTATTTCACTAAGTATATCCTGTGTTTATATGAGTTTTATGTTGGTAGTGTTGATGATGATGATGATGATGGTAATGTCGGCTGCCAAATTGTAAAACAGTAACAAACTCATCATCATCATCATCATCAACAACAGCAACAATATAACGGTGTTGCGAACAAAATAAACAAAAACAAAAAAAAATATGATGCGTTCAATCAATAAATCTTATTATTATTATTATTAAATGAATGATGGATAATTTAACCTTACTGTTAATATTATTCATAGCATTCATTGTGATTGTTTTAATTATTGTATTAATGTTTTGGATTATACATGATCTTCATCGTATTAAAAAATTTGGTAATAATCATCGTCATCATCATCATCATCATTTGTTACAACAATCAAAAACGAATATATCATCATCTGAAATAGCACATCATCATCATCATTATCAACCAATTGAATCGTTGGAATTAGGTCAGATGCAGCATACAAACAATACAAGTAGCAGCAGTCATAATTTTATTTCTTATGTGAATAATTCAAATGCTAAAGAATCGATTGAAACCGGTAATGGTAATAGTAAAAGTGATGACCGACATAATATAAAGACCGTATCGACTTTAGATAAACAGACTAAACTTCGATCATTCCTTATGACAATCAATAATCATTATGATAGATATGATTTTGACGACAATGAAGATGATTTTTTTGATTTGAATCAAAATTCAACTAAATTAAAAACAAATCGTCCATTACCTATACACAAATTTTTTGCCGTTTATCAATCATTATCAAAGGATTCGGATTTTGGTTTTAGTAATGAATTTGCTGAACTTGAACAAAAATCACATAATGACCTTTATACAAAATTACCCTTGGTAGATTGTAATCGAAATCCTGAAATGAATATCAAGAATCGTTTCCAAAATGTTTTACCATGTAAGTGATTGTCCATTGATTATCGATTGATCAAATTAAGGATTATTATTGTTGTTTTTAGATAAACATACACTAGTCAAACTTAGTGATGGCCATGATGGCTATATTAACGCTAGCTTTATTGCCGGTCATAATGGTCCCCATGAATATATAGCAACATTGGCTCCATGGAATCAGGATTCAATTAGAAATTTTTATCGTCTTATACTCGAATATCATGTAGTTATCATTGTAAATCTAGTCGAATTCGGTAAGTCATTGATGAATTTGATAATCGATGATTATCGATTTATAATTCTATTTCATAGAAAGTATAGCCTATCTTCCTAAATGGATCAATGATGAACCGAAACGTATAAAATTAACTGATGATCAACCAATGTTAATAGTACGATTAGTCGAGGAAAAACAATTCGATCAATACGTTATTCGTCACATACAACTAATGTTCGAATCAGCCGACGATCAAATTATACACGAAGCGTATCAATTTCATTTTACCGGATGGAAAGATTTTGCTGTTCCAGAACAGGAATTACCGATTTTGTTATTTATACAAAAAGTTCGTCATTATTTTGAAAAATATTGTTCATCATCATCAACGCCAATAATTGTGCATTGTCGGTAAGTGAGAGATATTACACACCTTTTCTATCATCTGTGATCGATTGTATCCATGTTTTGAATATAGAGCCGGAATTGGAAGAACTGGTACTTACATAGCGATTGATCATTTATGGCAGCAATTGACGGAAAAATTTTTACAACCAGAATTTCATCGACAAAAACTATGGCTACAATCATTACAATGGAATGAACTTCGATACTTACATAGGCAACAATTACAGAATCGATTTACCCGGAACGAGATCGGTAGCCATACATTACCAACACGTTCTATCGGTCAATGGATGCCCAATAAATTAGAAACTTTAACTCAAATATTTCATTCCACTACGGCCACTTTAGGAAGACGATTTCATAATCGTAAAATGGCATACAATATAGATGATAATGATCATATTGATCCGATAAAACAAGATACGCAAGCAATTCATTTATTATCAAAAGTACCATATATGATTGATATATATGGTATTGTATATCGAATGAGATCTGATCGACGTGGCATGGTACAAACAGATGTAAGTAAATTTTAATGATAATATAAACCAAAAAAATAATAATTAATGATTTACTAATTCATTTGTGTTTCTTCATTCCTTGATTGTCCATAATTATAGTCACAATATGCCTACATACATCGATGTGTTTATTATATTTTAAAGAATTTTCTTTGTTTACAACTTAAAGACCATCATCAACAACAACAACAACAACAAACGAATCAAATCACAAATGAATCGAATAAACAAATATTTTAAATCATAAAAAAAAATATGAAATCGATAGTGAACCTTCAAAACAAACACACACACGCACAAAAAAAATGTTGAATCAATGTTACTGTTGTGTGTGTGTGTGTGTTTATGGCCAATTATTAAATCTACATTAATATTTTGAAGAATCCATTTTAGTTTTTGAATCGGATCGGATGGATTAGGATTCGGAAGCAGCAATATATATTTTTATTTGGTGAATTGAAATACAGTGATCAAAATATTAAACATGTGGGAAGTGTTTGTTTTTATATTTTGAAAAGAAAAATGTGTACAAATTATCAATGTATAGCAATAATATAATGACTGGAATTCGATTGATTTCCGCCATCAATAGCATTCAATCATCATCATCATCATTTTGTTCATTCATTCTAATATATTTTTTTTTCTTTTCATCATTTGTTTGTTTGTTGATCAATAAAAAAACCTTTGGAAATAAGAAAGGGGAAAAAAACAAAATAATAACAATCATTCACATACACACACTTTCACTTTTTATCGTTTACTGTTGGTTAATAAAAAAAAACAGCAGGAAAAATGGAATTTGAAAGATTAAAGAATATTTTTGAGATTATTATCATCACCATCATCATCATCATCAGTCAGTAATATCAATATGACGGACATTTACTACACACACACACATAACAAATGCTGAATTTTTTGTTTTTGGTCCAGTTGTTTATTGTAGGGAAACAAACAAACATATCACATACACCATACACACACACACACACAATTATTATATTCCGTTTTTATTCTCTTCTTGATTAGGAATCCCACGCAAGCCAAACACTAACATCAACAATAATAACAACAACAACATTCTGATTCATCGGATTAGGCTTTTAATTCAAATGGACAACGTGTGTGTGTGTGTGTGTGTGGTAAATATGTATCAATTTCAATAACATTCCAGAATAAAAGAATGCTTGTCGGGTTTTGTCAATGGGTCCTCGATAAGTCGAAATGAATCCCACACACAAACATATTGGTTGTAAATTGTTTGTTTGTTTGTTTTGGTTTTGACACTTTGGGTTGAACATCGTTGTATTTTTTGTTTTCTTGAATCGATTGACATTTTCAATTCGTTATCGGACATGATGTTTTCTTTTTTCGGTCTGTTCGGGGGTTTCATTCGACTTATCATTGGTTATAGTAGATGTTGTTGTTGTTGTTGTTGTTAGAATGTCGTTTAGAATAAATCCGCATGTATTCCCGCGTCGGTATATAAACCAGAATCGAATTTCAAATTGACCCAGTATGATTGAGAATAAAACGATATTTTTTGGTCGTTTGATCCATTCAAATCAACCGGAATCATATATCGACCAGCATCAAACCGTTGCGAATAAGCTTCGGAATCTGTATTTATTTTTTTATTTTTTATTTTTGCTGATTGATCAATTGTAATTCATCTTCCTGAACATTGTTGGTCACTTTTCATCATTTGACAATCATCGATCCATCAATTTGGTTTTCAAGCGGATGCTTTCCATAGTGACCATGGTTCGACAATGGTTACCATATTGGACAATGATGGTAATTTTGTTAGCCTCTATCATTGGTCGTATTTCTACTTGGCCTATGACAACTACCGTTACACAAAATTCTTCGCCACCATCACAATCATTAGCTTCACAGTCCATATCAGCAAGCAACGATCCCAGTGACATTCCGGTGAATTTAAATAATACATCTTCGATGTTGGTTACGAATGGTGGTCATCGTCATCGTCGATCATCCGGTCAACGTTTATGTGGCAAAGTATTAGTACAAGCCATGCAATTAGTCTGTAATGGTCAATATAATGGCCCGTCCATTTCTTCATCATCAATGATTGCTGCTGCTCAACCATCATCTTCGATAGCATCCGGTGACAAAATGTTACGACAGGTACGTCGAATGGTATTGACCATTCATCCGCAACAACAATCACCATTACAGCAATCATCCACACCTCCATCGTTGCGGGAATTGGCAAATCGACTGAACATATCGCTTGCCCGTGTCTATTATCAGAGCAACAAACATTGTGGCTATTATCCTAGCACGACAAGTTCTTCGACAATCGATCATCCAGATAACCATGAAGCCTCAATACAAACAACCTATGTACCAGATGAACAAAGTAATCGAGTAAGAGTTCGTCGTGGTATCGTCGACGAATGCTGTTATAGTTCCTGTTCGTTTCAGGATATGCGACAATATTGTGCGGCAAACACTAATATTAATGATGATCAACGATTAAAAACGATTACCACTAAATCTACCAACTATCATGATCAACGATAACCCATATCCCAGTGATCAATGAATGAAATTGTCAATTTGGCAATCACATTCATCATTACAAATGATCGATTTATGATATTATTCATAGTGTATATGTTGCTTAAAAGCTTTGTATCACTGAAAAAAAAACAAACACTAATCCGAACCAAATCAAATCGAATCCAATCAACTAAACATAATCAACACTAAATGATCGATAATTGATAATTAAAAAAAGCATTGACTTTTTGTTGTGTTCAATTCAATCATTTGTTTGTATGAAATCATTATTGAATGAATGTTCAGGAAAAAAAGGAGAAAGGTAGCATTTTTTTTAAATTTAATCATTTTACTATTTATATTTTCTTCTGGAATTTTAATGGAATCGTATACGACATAGATCATCATTGTTTCTATTAGCAACGGCAACTATTTTATCAAATAATTCGGTGGCCGAACTACAATTATCAGTCAATTTTGTATAGTTTGTCAATAATCTAATTACGTGGTTAGTAGTTGCTGTCCTGGATTTTACATTGTTGCTGTTTGATTCAACCGCCAATTGTCCATCGACAGGTGTTAATAACCGTAATATTTTACCAATAATATATTCAATCCAAATTACATTAGTTTGTGGATGATATTGTTTCCAATGTTGATCATTACTGGTAACTAATTGATTCATTCGTTCATAAGTACGATCTTGTTCACTTTTGCTTGAACTAAGATTATCACTTGTAAATAAATATGATAATTGTTTATGATAAACAGTTTGTCCTGAAAAAAAATGATAATAGAAATCGTTTTGATGATAATATTTATATATTAACATCATTTTTTTTTCATACTAACCGATTCGTATTCGTGAAAAAGTAGTATCAATTATTTTGATCATACAACCATAGGATGGTAATGAAAATGTACGATTTCTCATTATATAATGAATCATTGTTTTGTTTGTTGTTTGTACAAGTACATTACCACCGTGAAGGTCACGATGTTCAAATTGAAATACTGTTTCGGCAATCATTAGGCCAATAATTAATTGTTTTACTATTGATACACAGGCTAATGGTTTGATTTGTTGCAAACAATCGGTTATTGGCAATCCACAATCTTCCATTACTAACATCATATATTCTTGTGGTATTTGATCGGTTAAATTAAATTCATCCGAAACGTTGTTCATAAATGGTAATCCTTCTTCATTATCATCAACATTGTCGTCATCGTCGTTGTTGTTTGTTTGAACATCGAAACAAGAACCCAATGGACCTCGAATCAACGTCGATCGAAACAATCGAGGAAATGTAGTACACATATAAATTCGACCATCACTATGCTGATAACGACCATTCAATTGTGATAATGTACGTTGTATTATACATTCATTATGCACATCATTATATGAACTGATTCGATGAAAATCGGTCAAACGTTGTAATAATTCTTCGGCCAACAATGGTATCATTTTTATTATGACAGGATTCCTTATATGATTTTTATGTTCAAATTTTAGCATTTTGTTTGGCTCGAATAGACGATAAACATGTGCATAAGAACCGGAATCTAAATGTTTAATATTCTCATTTATACGATGATTATCATTAAATACAAAGCCATAATGTGGAACTGAATCCTGTTCCAAATGATTGAGCAATTGATTGCGATATGAATCTTCAATGATAAAACGATTGTAAACTTGTCCAAAGAATGATAAATTAGCCATTTCATTATCATCAATTGAATGTTTTGTTTCGTCTGTCATTATGCTTTTTACAGTATAATGAAATAAACAATGTTAGTCAAAATTAACTATAATGAAAATTCGAAAATTTGTAATTTTATTTTTCATTCAAATTTTTAATAAAATCATAAATTTAAGCCAATTAACAACAATATTTGAATAAAAATTATTTCAGAGTTAAAATAAAAAAAAATTCGATTGATCGTTGTTTAGTTTTTTGGAAAATTATTGATTTAACAGAATGCGTTGGCCATATTTGATTTGGATATTTTTATGTCCGGTAAATGCGATTACATTCTTTCAGGTATGTTTTTTCCTGATTAATATTCAAATTAGAATATTCAAAATCATTGAATAATTATTAATATTAAAAAAAAATAGTCAAATTGTTCGGGCATCAGTTCAAATCCATCAGCAAACATATTGTTAATTGGAATGCGACGCAATCATTTGACTATTATTGATCGTCGATTTTTTGTATTTGAAATTGAAAGATCTTTATTCACTAATAATGGTTTTCGTATTCCATTCGGTTATATGTATCTTAAAATGCCTTTTGAAAAACGATGGCCAGAGGCATTTAGTAATTCAAGCGACAAAAAACGTTTCGAAAAACTTCAACCTTATGTTCGTTTTGGTTTTATTTGGTCGGAATATAATTTAACATTTGCATATGAGAATGAAAACAAAATTAGTTTCTTTAGCTATGATTTGAATTATGATCGTTGGTATTGGAATGTAACAGTAGTGAAACCATTGACCAAAATGAGTAAGGAAATAGTGTTCATATCCAATCTTTCACCGAATCGAGATAAATTAGGATTGATACGTTTTAGAAAAAAGGATGGCCAAATTCTAATGACCAGGTATGGTCATTTGGAACAATCGTATTTTTTGTGTTCCGTCGATCTGATAGACGATGGTCGTCGTATTGAAAATGTGACACTTGGTAATAATCCATGTGCAGTCGAAAAAAGGACACCAATTGCTTTAGATGGAGAACCGATAATAAAAGCATTTGAAACTCAAACTTATTTTTTCTTCCTTACAAAGAAATATATTTATCATGTATCATCAATAATAATGCGAAATACATCTTTAGAATTGGGCCTATCATTTCAAATGAAACGAGAAAAAATCGAAGAAATTTTCTTATGTGAAGCCTCAATTGTACAATGGACAATGGATAATTGTATGTATTTGCATTATTTAAAAATTGATAAAATAATAATTCAAATGAATTTTCTTTGTTTATATCTCAAACCATACAGCCTTAATAGTTGTCATGATCGCCATATTGATTTTTGCAGGTATTGCCGCCATTATCTATGATAATTACTTGTCCA
Organism: Dermatophagoides pteronyssinus; assembly: GCF_027571235.1. Lineage (NCBI taxonomy): Eukaryota > Metazoa > Arthropoda > Arachnida > Sarcoptiformes > Pyroglyphidae > Dermatophagoides > Dermatophagoides pteronyssinus. The sequence goes on along the minus strand of NW_027461565.1, from coordinate 146,347 downwards.
GTATACATGAACAAAGTATCCGTCGCTCAGTGATCATAAAATAAATAAAAATGATCTTTGTCAACCTTTGACCTGTGAATGTTGTTTTAATTGCTGTTGATGATAAGATTGAACATTATGATGTTGAACTGAAGATGCGGATGCAGACTGATGAGCAGTATTCGAAGATGTAGCAATGCTTTGTTGTTGTTGTTGTTGCTGTTGCTGCTGCTGCAGTAATTGTTTGCGTTTGATGAGATCCAACATGACAAACAATCGGGTCTGTTTTTCACGTAATCGTGTCATAACATCACGTACATGACGTTCAAGACCATCCCATGGTTCATGACAACGGCTATACAATGCTTCAATACGAGTAATGTATCGCTGACTTTCATCCAAATAATAGCTAATAATATCTTTATCATAAAATTGTTGTGATGATTGTTGATTATCATCAGTTACCGTTGTCGTTGGAAATTTAACAAATATTTCAGCTAATACTAACATATGTTTTAATTCTTGTTGCGATTTTCGCAATTCAATTTTAGCGTGTTCGGATGACATTTTTTTAATGAATATTTTACAAAATCAGATATTTGAGATCACATAAAAAAAAGTTCCAAACAAAATATTGCTCAATAAATCAATAGAGTTTGCGCGTTAACATCATCATTTGATCCATCGGAAAAAATTACAACGAGTTTCGGGATGTCCGTCAGGTTTCAGTGATGGCTTTGAACATTGATAAAATTCTCGACCAAAATTAGTACCTGATTTTCGAACTTTACGACGTACGCAAGGCAAACCATGACCAGTACATAAGGGAATATGTTCTGTTTTTGATTTAGCTTCCAATAATTGGCGCCATTTTTCTGATTGATCAGTTGGAGCATTTGTAACAGTTGTTGAATCAATCGCTATCGTTTGTGTTGCTAGTGGTTGTTGTTGTTGTGATCTAATCTGTTTGACGCCCGTGAGAAATGAAGATATCTTTGTCTGTTGTAGTTGTTTAGTTTTTAATTTATCAATAATACTTTGATTATGGCTCGATGATCCAGATTGATCATTATTTTGGTTTTCTTTTGACCTATTAGAAATGAGAAAACGGCGTATCGATCCAGGTTGCTTTATTGGATCGAATTCAGGCCATTGTTTAGTGCAATGTTTCGAATAATACTGATGATCAGGACAAATAAACCGAATTCGGTCATCAAATTGGACCATCACAGGACAATGATCGGAACCACCAACATTGGTCAAATGATGACAATTGAGCATGTATTGACAAAGTCGACGATCTACAAGAATATAATCGATTCTAGATCCATAATTAGTATGGCGACCACCGATCTGTGTGTTCCAACAGGTGAAAGCTCCATTCACATCACCATTTATATGACGAAATGCATCAACCAATCTGTCCTGGTCGAGTAATTCTTGTAACCAGATACGAGAATTTGAACCTAAATAGCAAAATTCGTCATCATTGTATACATCTATTGGTCGATGAGCAGTGTTAAAATCACCGACTACGATTATATAATTGCAGCTTTGGCTATCCTCAAATAATGCTTTAATTCGTCGTTCAACTAGATGATAGAATTTGAGCTGAAATAATTCACGATCTGGTCGGCTTGAATCATTACGTGGACAGTAAAGATTAAATACGTACAACCATTCTTTACAATGATTATGACTAGCATCTGTTTCGTCAATTTGTATGGAATGTTTAGTAACAATACAACGACCTTCTCGATCCACTTGTCTCCAGCTAATATGATCATCATCGACATTCCATTTGAATTTTCCGGACCATCGTTTTTCAAATAAGGAATCTTCTTCCAAATGATCAAATAAATCATTTGCAAATATTTCAGAAACATCATTGATAAATGTTACTTCAGCTGCATAGGGACGACAATTGCTATTTTCGCGAACAAATGTAGCTACACCGGAATAGCCTGAATGACGGGTAAGATGATTAGCTTCGGATGAAGGAAATGAAAAGTATGATGTATAACCAGGAACGAAAGCCATCCATTCAGTTAACGATGAACCTGATTTACGGTCGGTTATGAAAATAATCATCATTGTCATGTAATATTACATAAGCATAGTATACTAACGAGATAATTTAGTTTCTTGAAGGCAAACAATATCAGCTTGACTATCGAATTGTTCAAATATTGCAGATCTGAATTGTTGAGAACCGCCAAACGATCGAAGCCCATTGATATTCCATGTAACAATCTTGAAACCCATCATAAATCGGCGGTAAATTATAATCGAAAATAACGAAAAACATCACGTGACAATCAATATCAGACAACACGTCATATATGATTGATCTTGATTTAAAAAATCAAAGAAAAAAATCTTAAATTAACATGGCCATTCAGAAATTGTATGAATTAATTAATTATGAATGTATTTGATAAAAGTTGTAATTATCATTAATCGATGTCGTCAATGGTATCGTCATATCATATCATAGATATGATGTAAGTTTTCAATGTTTTTATGTCTGTGTCTGTATTAATTTCATATTTTATTTATTTATTCAGTTTAAGCAAACTTGACCTTTGTGGACATTAATTCAAAGATTGATCATTGTCAAATCAATACTAAAATTGTAACAAAATTGTTGTTGTTGTTGTCATTTTTTGTTGAAGGGCCATCGATAATCAATTGCAATAAATAAAAAAAATTCCAAACACTTCTGATTGAATAATGGAAAACTTTGAAATTTAACAATTGTTATAGGGACTCTAAATTTGGGACTTTTCGCAAACAATCATTCTTATCATCATCATCGAAGATGTATCAAATGTTCAATCTGATTGATCGATTTTTTTATTTATTTATTGTTTGTTTTGTTTATCTATTTGTTTTTTTATATATCAGTTATCATTATTATCATCCATAATAATTGGTTATTCATTCAATTTTACTTTAGCCTCTTATCTAGAATAGTTCAATAGTTAGTGCATCTAATCTCATTATAAACGATCGGAATTGATTGAGATTTTGCTCTATATCTTTGTTTTTTGTTTGTGTGTTGAGTGTGGATGTTAGCATGTCGAATCGATTTATTGATTGATTGATTGATTAAAATTAACATTGACATAAAGGACATGAGAACCTTGACATTGTATATGAATTTTTGTCCATAATAAATCGGTAGTAACAGTTGAACAGTAAAGGATCATATTATGCTATTACCCATAGACATAAATATTTTGCCACACATAGCTTAATACATCATAAGGATATTATATAAGGGCTGCCGCAATTTGAACGAATCAATGAAGATGAGATAACACTGATGATTTCGCAACTTTTTCTTTTTCTTTCTCTTATTTTATGGATTTTAACATCACACAAACACTTACGATTGATGATAATTTTCAAATTGTTCAATTTAGGATGACCACACAAACAACATTCATGTAGTTTAATCTCAATATAACTGCCGTCCGTTTAATACAAACAAACATCTGATCACAATCATCAATTATACAATTATGCTAGATACATCGATGCTAAAAATGAGATACGTTCATTGGATGGACATGGATGGGATTTTTTTTTCTCGTATATAAATACGACAAACATATTTGAAATATTGGCTATTCGATCAAGTTCAAAACTAAACAGTGTGTAACATTTAACAACATTGATAATAGAAAAAAACAAATCTAACCAATAATGAAGGTAAGTTTTATTAATTTATTTTTTAAAAAAATCGTGTTATAATATGACATATAATAGACAAAACAATTGATATGTATGCTGGTTATCACCAGTTTATTGGCCGGTATATTTCTAGCACCAGCAGCCGATGCTGATTTGATGTTATTAAAGGCATTAAAGCTGAAAAAATTGTTGCTACTTAAATGGTTTTTACTCAAGGATAAATTGCCCGATTTTGAATTGGTTGTCAAAAAGAAACCGACCGTTTGTTTAGATTGTTATCATTATGTTAATGAACCTAAACATCATTATTATCCACCACCTAGATCATATCCAAGATATTGATTGACTTATCAATAACTTAATAAATTCCTTAAAACAAAACAAAAACAAAATCATAAACGAACACAAATACTCATGGCCCAAATATGTTCACATTGTCCAAATATAGTTTTAATCATCCGAATTGTATCATTGTATCATAGAATTTCATCATTATTTAAGAAAAATTTGTCAATCCCAAATATTTACGTTACGTTACGTTACATCTTATCATATCAATCAATTATTTTTTTTGTCCAAATATTAAATTTTTGTTTTATCATAAATATATGCCGGTTACGTAATTCATAATAATAATAATAATAATAATAAATCACATTTTTAAATCACGTGTATGAATATTATTAAGTTATCATATACAAAATCCATCCATTTTTTTTAAAAAAGTTGAAAAAAATCTAATTATAAGATCAACGATTATGAATCATCAATTATGAATGCCTTGCCTTGTTTATAATCATCATCCTTGAAACAGGCAATAACAATAAGCCATTATTTAAAAAAATCATAATTAATCGTTTTTGATTAACAAAACGATAATTATAAATGATGAAAATGATGACCTCATTGCATAAAGAAAAAATCCTGATGATAATTCACCGATAACACACATTCCATTCATTCATTTATTTATTTATATCTTATTTAGGCACGGCATACTATGCTAGCAAGAAATTAAAAATTTAAATTTTACGAAAACTCAATCAACACGCGGCAAATAATTGTTGTGAAGAGCTGCGAATGATGATGTAATTTCATTTGGTTTTTCGTTTCATTCGATTGAATATATTCCGTTAAATGTTTGAAAAAGGTAACCAATTTTTTGGTTGATTTTTGTATGGTTATCCTAAAAAATGGGATTCGGTTCAAGCATTGAATTGTGCACACAATTCTTTTAATGTTTTCGATTCTGTTTGAAATCGCATTTTCGCTGCCAAATTTTTCAATCAAAAGTTTTTTTTCAATAATAATCATTTTAATTTTAATATCATCAGTCATAAGATTTATATAATCTGTCTTTCGATTCAAAAAATGATTAATGTTTGCCAAGGCGATCATTTGATTGTACATCAAAAAAACAAACAAACAAAGTAATTGAATGAATAAAACAAAAACAAACAATAAATGAGCAGAAAAATACATAATATTATCCTTTTTTTTTGACTGCAATCTTTTTAACATCATTTGATTGATGATTATAATAATGTTCGACAAAAAAATAAATGATCTATTTGTTTGTTGAACGTATCGCATGAATTGTAATTATTTGGCAATTTCCATATGGGTAAGAAGCGATTGAAAATAAAATTATCGACATGGATTAGATAATCGATATGTTTTCGGTGGTAATTCTGGACCATTATTACTGTTATTATTATTATTGTTACTATTGGTAGAATTGGGTGATGTTGCCAATGTTGGGGTTGGTGGTGGACGATGTAATGATGACGAAAAAGGTGGTAATGTCGGTGATAAAGATGATGCCGAAGATGGATTAGGAGGAATACCACTTGGACTTCCGCTACCAGGTAATAGATTAAATAAGGTCATATTCATCATTGGTGTCTGTGGTGATGATGTTAATGGTGTAGGAGGCAATGGAGGTGGTAGCGGAACTTGTGAATACCGCCTTGGAGATAATGTAGCACCATTTTCAACAGCTGAATTTCGTCTATTAATGAGTGGACCATTTGATTGTGACGTATGATTTGGACTTGTAGAAGACGATGCTGTAGTTACGATATCCGAATTAAAACGTTGATGATAATGATTCGATGATGGCGGAGGCATTCGTGGCAATGGTGGTGGTTGCTTATCTCGATAGGACATTTTAGTACTCGTAGTTGAGACGGTTGATGACGTTCCAGAATTTGCTCCTAAAGTAGTTTGTGCTGACGAATTTGAAGATGTTGTTGAAGGACCAATTCGTTTATATGTTTTGGGAGGAAGAGGAGGTGCTGATCCTGGCAAATTACTACTGCCACTAGCATTCGTGTTATCGGGAGCAATCGAATATCTTCGAATACCCCTTGGTGGTAATGGCGGTAAAGGACTTTTGTTTGCAATGCCTGAGAAATCTGAAGATAAAGGCGAAGAAATTAATGGAGATGATGCACTATGTTGATGATGATATTGAGATTGAGGAGTGATCGCTTGTGGAATTTGTTGCCAAGCGGATGATGTCGGAAAAAAGCTCATCGATTGAATTCCCGGAGTTGTTGGCGAGATATGAGGTGTTCCATTATTCATCGATCGATCACCTCCAATCATGACAGATGCAAAAATCGGATCCGGAGGAGTTAATGGTGTTGACGGAGATTGCTGTTGTTGTAATGAGATCGAATCACAGTTATCCATCATCATCATGCTACTATGGCTATTCTGATGACTATGGCTAAAACCCGTTAGACTTGATGATGATGATTGACTTTGATGACTAATTCCTGAAATTCCAGGCAAGCGAATATTTCGTGATTTTGAACTTTGCTTGAGGTTACGATCCGGCCACTTTCGAGGCTATGAACAAATACAACCATCAATGAAAAAATATTAATTTATCAAGTTACTAACAACTTACAAATTTGGGAGGTTGTTTACAGCCTCGTGGTTCAATTTCCAGTGATTTGTTATAAACATAATTGCAAAATTGCTTCTCTTCCTCGTCATCATAAACAATATGATCCAAGTTTTCGAAAAAATTCTGAAAAAAATTAAGCATTAATAATATAAAAATCTAAAATGACATAGGAATTTACCGAAATTTCAGGATTAAATTTACTGAGATTAATCTTTTTTGTCGTTTTCTGAGATTGAGAATTATACGGTTCATTCTGATACTGTTGAATTAGCGAGATTGTTTCATAAACACGGCGTTTCTTTTGAAAATTAATCAATTTTGAAGTAGCTGCAGCCCCTTCAGCTTCTAGTTTCATTGTCGATGTGGATTGTGAATTATTATTGTTCGTTTGTTGAGAGTTGGATGATGAATCGTTTTGATGAAAATGATGATGATGATTCAAAGTATTATGAAATCCAGAATCAGAATTTGGCGGGGAAAGATATTCAGGATTTCCCACTTCCAAATGTACAATGTTAGTAAGAAAATTACCCAAAAATGGAACACAAGGTGGATCGATTGAAAACAATTTTTCTTTGTACCTGTCAAGAATTTCATAAGTTATTGATTTTTTTTATGATTAGAATTACTCACTTTTTAAAATGATTATCCATGAGATCTTTGGCTTCTTCGAGTGCTTTTTTCAATTTACTATTGCGTTCAATCTGAGCACGGGTATGTTCTAGTCTGTGAATTGGTGCCGAATCAAGAGCACCAACGATTTCGAATACACCATTAAAATTGTTATATTGCATCAATCTGGTCATTATTTCAACAATTCTAGTAACAATAGCCACACGTTCCTCAAAATTTTCCGTTTCGACAATTCGTTTTTCGAAATAATAACACATCTACAAAGCAAGTAAGCATCATATTTGAAAAATTTGATTATTGAGTAAATACTTACAATTGTATAATGACGAATCATCTTCAATAGATTAGGCGATGTTTTTTGTTTATCTTTTTTGGTCCAAACTAATGATTGATCATCCATGCCGATAAATTCGTATGGTTGTACTGCACGATACAAATCGAATTCGAATAAAGTTAAATGGGCAGCAATAGCTCCAGGAGAAAACTATAACCAAAATTCGCAAATTAAATAAATCATCAAAATGGATAAGAAACTTACCGCTAAGAGATCAAATTCTTCTGGTCCATCGTTGATTTTAGTGATGCTTGACAATGGTCTTCCAATTGGTCCATTTATGATTGATAGTGCATCGAATTGAGCTGCAACATTTTGTGATTTTTTTGATCGATCGACAACACTACGGATATGATGGCACCACTTTGCAACTTTTGTATGAGATTTTGCTAATTTTTCGTCAAGAAATTGATTCAACATGTCCAACAATTGGCTTTCACGCTCGAAATCATACCAATGTTTATCAATCCAATGTCGAAGCACATTCAGCACACGAAATTGCACCGGTTGGGCATATTCTTTTCGGAATCGTTTCAACATTTCACGATAATCTTGTTGACATTGTTCATCTTGTTCATTAAAAAATTTGCTCAAATCGGACGGTGTAGGTGGTAATTGCTGATGATTGTTCGACGTTGGAGAAGTTGGACTAGTTGGGCATGTATTTGCACCAAATTTTCCAGTCGAAGAACTTGCATCGGAAGTCACTTCATTCGAATCTAATTGATTTAATAACAATTCTTGCGCCGGTGGCGCCACACTTGTTGGCGAAGACAGCTCTTCATTTGCATAGTACATTGCCTGCATACATGAACGAAAATCTGGTTCAGGTATTTCAAAACGTTCGATCAGTAATTTGAGCAATTCAATTGGCGTACAAAATGAACGATAAGTGGTCAAAAAGATTCGCACTAAATTTGGATCACCATATTTATGATAAGTAAGTCGTTCAACTAATTTGAGCAACGTAGCACCTTTAATTAATGGCACATTACGATTGGATTTATTTTCTTCAAATATGATATTGGAATCCATATCTTCGATCGCGAAACGATAAACGGATGCATGTGGTAATAACAAGGGATGTTTTTTCGCTTCTTCCAAAAGTTTTGCATCCAATGTTCGTTCCAACATTGACCGCATATTCAGCAGTATCAATTGTGACATCCAGCTATCTTTTTCTTCCACCGTTTTTGCCATCAAAACTATTGATTGATTTTGATTAGTTTGAGATATTTCGAAAGCGTGTATTGTGTTTGAATTATCGCTTGTGATATGATTGCTTATGTTGCTTACACTCGATGATAATGATGATGATTGTTCCAGAATTGAACTTTGATTATCAGAATGGTTGTTAAAGTGATTGGAAAACGGTAAAAAATTTGATCGCACATAAGGTTCATCACGTTCAATTATTTCAATATTTCGTATGAAGAAACGTTCTTTAAATCGCCATTCTAGATGTGAATTATCACCTCGACCTGGCACCATACGTTTATTGCAATGTTTACAAAGGACCAATAAACTATCGAATAGAAAAGCTCGACGCTCGGTTGGAAAAACTCGATTTGACAAATGCCCGATAGCTTTACCCGGATTGGATACTTTATAAAGAAGACCTTCCCGAATAAATTCGTTACATGATTGCCAAATGTCTTTACCATTCCAATTATCGATAGAAGATTGAATTTCTTTCATTTTTGACAACGCTGTTGCTCTGTGTGTTCGACCATATAATCGAAGAAAATATCCATCACCGAACTTGTTCAATTTCTTTTCTTTTTCCAATACGTTTCGTAACGATTGCAGAGAAGAATCGGCTTGTTCATAATTTTCACGATCAGTGACCAATGGGGTTAATTCCCTTAATTTTTCGATTGCTTTGAAATACGAGAAACAATGATAAACGGGTAATAATAGTAGCCTCGGTAAGACGTATTTTATGGCGGCCATCATTCCATTGGCCGCTGCATTATATCGTGAAGAGAATATTTCACTTATACGACTTTGAAGGGAATGTTGTGAAAGAACGTAGTATAAATGGTCGCGAAACGAAAAGTTCATAACCTAATATTTAAAAAATAAAACAAAAAAATTAATGATATGAATTAATTTTTTTAATGTCATACATTTTGAGCATATTTATGAAAGACATCCATCTCTTCATCTTCGGCAATTTCAATAAAACATGAACCGATGGCTGGACAATCATCTTCATCTGCAACTTCGACAGCATCTTCCAACAGACTTAAAAATTTTACAGCAAATTCATAAATATCATCTATGTTGACAAATATTCGTTGGAGATCATCTTCGGAAAGAACGGTGGTCATTGGATCACGAAAAACTTTAATTATTAATGATAATTCACGAATAAATTGTCGTTCCTCTTGAATGAATTCATGGACCGCTTCTGGATAGGTAATGGTATGATTACCTACATTACCATATTCACCATTATCACCAAAATCTGCATCAAAAAACGATTGACTATAATAACAATTGGCTGATAATGGTGGTCCTTCATCTTCTTCTTCATCGTTATAGAAAATTTCCATGAGAACTTTATCTGCACACATGGTGGCATGAATATCTTGGCTAGTGATTTCGGTATGAATCATATTACGAACATAATGACCAGCCAACTGAAGTATATCGGTGGCAATAAATTCCAACACAGCCAACAGATATTGTGAGACATGAATATCAGTTTTATGTCCAAGAACATCTTTCTGTAGCATATGATGAAATTTGTCGACAGGAGTTTTGAGAGGTGAACGATCTGCATTGCCATGAAATATAATATTGGCTTTACTTTTTTTGCTATTCCTCAAAGCGGAAAGAATTTCTTTTGCTTTTTTAAGGGAATTCGTTTTCAATGGATCCGGAATAAGACGTCGAATACGATCTTCAAAATCACTAATCGTATGCAATGTCATCATCGATGAGCTGCCAGCATTGACAGTACCATTTGTAGAAATTATTGCTCCTAATAACTTTAATAACAACGATTCCACATATTGCAGTCCATCTTCTTTTACAATCAAGGTAGGATGTGTAATTTTTTGAATCTAAAAAGAATTGAAAAAAAATTTGAATGAATGAAATTTTTTTTCATTTGTATCTTACCTGTAATAAGGTTGGAATAAAAAAACCACGCCATTTTCGTAGATTTTCTTCAGATTTAAAATCATAACCTTCAAAATTATCACGTCCCATAGTATACATTTTTTACTTCTTATTGATAATCTTCGAATATCGATAGATATAAATTAAGAAAATTTTTGATTAAATGATGATGGACAACTATTGTCAACGATTTTGATATTGGTCGTACCATCGATTAATTCGTCGTAAAAACGTCACTAATAAAAGTAAAATTCGAATCGAATCGATTATCTTTTCTTTAAACTGAGGCCACAATAATGATGTATGAAATAAAATAAAGAAAAACCAAAATAAAAGGTTTTTTGTTTCCCAAAATAAATTGCAGCAAAAAGGTAATTTTTTTGTTTTTGTTTGGAATATAAACAAGGAAGCAAAGAAAAATAAATTTGAATTTGAAGATGAATTGTAACCGCACTTTTGTTGTTGTTGTTTTCTTGTTTCCAAAGAAAAAAAAATGATAAAAGATTTTGCTATTTATTATCTTATATGAGGAACACGTTACAGTCTATAAAAATAATGAATTTTTGTTTGTTTGTTTTATTTAGATCCACAATATGGCACAAAATTTTTCACAATAGTTAATATTAGGGTTGAATTGTTGATTGATTGAATTATCTTGATCATTATTATTAAGTAAGAATTGGACATATATAATCTATGTATTGGACAACTGATGATGATGACAATAATAATGGCAATGATGATTGAATAAACTTGAATCCTTTTATTATATTGATTATATTCATTATCATTGTCACATTGTGTTTTTTCAATGATCTATTTCTAATTGATATCAATATAGAAGTGGATGATTATGTTGAAATTCATTCCAGTAATTAATTTATTTATTCCGGTAAATTAACTGTAGTAAAAAAAAGAATAAAAAAGTTTATTTTTAGTAACTAAAATATCTATTAATAACTTTTTTAAATTTATAAATAGATCTGGTTTATTATTGAAATTATTAATTTTTATTTAATGTTAATGTTTTTTGCACCTGAGACACATGTACAATACATTATTAGTATTGAATACCTATGATGACTATGTTATTTTTTTTTGTTTAAAAATTTCATTTAGGAATTCAAATCAGTATTATATTAACTATAAGCAATAGAAAAATTTGTACAAAAAACATTTTAATGTTTTTCATGGAAATAATTTTGATTTAAAAATTTCATTTTATTTTATTATCATTGTCATTTTTTTTTATTTGTCAATACTTTTTTAGTGTGCACAATCCTATCCGGCCTGGTATCCGATTCTGTGATATAAACACACAAGAAAAAAAACACACGTACATTGAGACGATGACAAAACAATTAATTTGTTTGTCATTTTTATCCCTTTTTTCTCTCTCTCTATCTCTCTCGAAATAATATTCCTTATGATTGATTGATTGAAGTTGTTTTTTTTGTTTTGTTTTATATGTTGTTTGATTGTTGAACACCAAAAAAAACACCCAAAATTCGAATGAAAATTTCACCAATAGTGTGGTTATCTTTTAGTTTTAGTTTTGTCCTATCCGTTTTGTTACAGTGATATGAATGATGCAATAATTTTGTTGTTGTTGTTGTTGTTGCTAAAAATCAATCAATTTATTTGATCATTAAACAAAACAAAAAACTTACATCAAACAAAATTCAAACACACTATGGTTATGATGTTTGTTTGATTATCAACAGACACACACACACACACACACACATACAAAATACTTTCATTTTCAATATCTTTTTGTATTTTATAAATATAAAAAAAATTCATGAAAATTGTCATTTTATTTTAAATCGATAGTTATTTTTGTGTGTGTGTGTGTGTGTGTGTGTGTGTTTTGGTCGTATGACGCCAAACATACACAAATATTTTACATATTTTTTTTATAGGCGAATAAAAACAAAAACAAAAACAACAACAACAACAAAAATCTATGTATGCTCACACAAACCCCAAAATGAATATTGAAAAAAAAGATTTCATATTTGTGTGTGTGTATTATGTTGTGTCTATATTTTTTTTTTGGTGTTAAACACCAATATTTGGAATATATGTGGCAATCATCAACAAACAAACAAACAAACATCAAAAGTGAGACATCCAAATACATTATTTTATAATAATAACTGCTATTTTTTAAAAAAATATAGAGTTAATTGAAATGAAATGAAAAAAAAATAGTTATAAATGATGATATGATACACAAACACACACAAAAGGAAAACAATTAAAGAGTTACATAGGCACCCATATATATTTATATCCAAAAGTGATTATGGATTTATAATTATATAAGAAAAATGAAATATTAAATCGCATCATCGATGATGATGATGAATCAGAGAAAAAGAAAATGGATTTTTTTATTCAAGTTTGGCATTTGAAAACAAAGAATTTAGAAGAAAAAAAAATTCTTTGACAATGAATAATGGACAAGAATTCGATCATCCAACACACACACACAATTTGTTTCAATTTTTTCTTTCTTGAATGATGATTCATTACAAATCTATTTTATTTCAAACTTGTATTATTAAATACTTCTACATTTATTAGCCAAAAAAATGATTGGCTTTTCTTTTTTAAAAAACGTTTTTTTTTGTGTCTGTTCATTCCTTCTTATAAGAAAGCTTTTTTTTTTGCTGTTGTTGCTGTTGAAATGAAATGATGATTTAAATCAAATGATGTTTGCCCATCATCATCATCATTAAATACATCATCGACACAACACACACACACACACACACATGGATACCAAACCTATCGAGTGGGGTTGAAACCAGATTATAATCACTTCAAAATATTTTTTTTTTTTTTTATATGAAAGAAAAATAAAACAGATAGAGAAAGAGGTAAGAACCGTGTGGTTTTGCTTGTTATTTTTGTTAGGGGGCAATGAAACGAAAATATGTTGGTATTTTTTTCATTTATTTATTTGAAGAAAAATAACCCCAAAATAATCATTTTTGTTTTTTGGTTCTGTTGATTATTATCAAGTGCAAGTATTTGTTTGTTTGTATATGTGAATTAACTAGAACCAGAATTAGCTGAAAATAGAATATATTCTTTTTTCTTTAAATTGTAAACAAACATAAAAAAAATTGAATTATAATAATAATCAAATTATTTTGAAACGATTACTTACAAATTGGACAAAAAGAACAATGTATATCAATGAATGTTTAGGAAAGAAAATAAACACGAAAATAACATCGACACACACAAACAAACACTGGACACAATCCAAAATTATTAAAGGCCATAAATGAAAATCATTTTTTTACAAGAATTTTTTTGTTTTGTTTTCTCTCATTTTAAATGAAACCAAGAAACAAAACTAGTTTGACATCTGAATTGTCATCATGATTATTATTATTATTCTGGTCATCAGATTGTCCAACAGATTAAATGTTTTAGAGAATAAAGAATCAATGAATATTGTTGGAGCGTAAATGTTTAAAAAAATGGCGAACAAAAAAAAAAGAAGGAAATTTGTTGCTTGCGATTGCAAAAAAAAAATAAAAATAAAAAGTTATTTTAAAAATATATAAATCGTTGGAAATTTTTCTGAGATCAAAAAAAAAAACAAACAAACATCACAAGAAAAAGGGAGAGAAAGAGAGCACAAAATCGGTAAAATAAAATTAAAAAACACAAACAAACAAAACCAAAAAAAAAATCACAATTTTTTTTCATTAAAAATTACAATTAAAAATCATATAAATTTATATCTTGTTTCTGGGGCATGTTTCATTCTTCTTTTTTGTTTTTTGTTTGTTACTTATGATGATGATGATGAATAATATGAATTGATGAACCATCCAGATACCATTAAAAAAAATATATTCGGACTTCTTTGTTGTTGTTGTTGTTGATGATGATGGTGGTTGATGGTTGGTTTTTTTTCCTGGCTGGTGTATATGTGAATAAATAAAGTAAAAAAAAGAAGAAAAAAAAATGCTCTCTCCATGCCATGGCAATGGAAGACGCGGTGACAATCAACACCTACCACCACCACCAATACATATATGTATTTAGATTGATGCATAATATATCAACACAAGATTTCCATGGCCAAATAAAGTAGTGGTTAAATGATATGTATTTTATCCATGGATGGATATATATACCATGGAAGCCTGAAGATCTTTTTGTGCTGTATATATACACATCGAATCTTAAAATGATTGCAACAATTTGATTGTGACCATCATCATTATCATTCGAATTCGAATTCGATACCACTACCACCACTACTACTACCCCAAAAAAAAATAGCAGCCGAAATAATAGAATCGATATTGATGACAGAATCAAAAACTATCGATAGTTTCGTTCATTTAATTTTTACTTTTTAAATTTTTTATTTATTTAAACAAATTTTAATTATGTAAGAGAAAAAAACAACAAATAAATGAATCTGACGAATAATAATAATAAAAAATAAAAGATGATAGATAAAATGATTAAACAAATAATAATAATCATATCAATAAAACACAATAATCAATGAAAAAAAATGTGATCGCAGCATTTGGACAAAGTTTACCGTTTGTTTTGTTTTGTTTGTAATTTAGATTGATTTAAATTTTGTTTTTTGTTGGGAAAGAAGGAATGTTATTTCATTATTTTATCAGTCAGCATTATCAGAGATTGAATGAAAACACAAAATTGAATTTGTTGAAATACAAATAAAAAGTGAATTATCACTGGGATCATTTTTTTTTCTGAATCACGGCAAAAGAAATTAATCAAATTCAACAAAATTGATTTAATTTCGATTTGAAATATTTGTGAAAATAGAAATCTGTTTTTTTTTCTTCAAAAAAAATACCTAATCGTAATAGAAAAATACATAGATAGTCGATGATAGATAGAAATTCATGGTAAATGTGTAACTGAGATAACAAGTGCATTTTTTTTCGTCAATTACCAATGTTGATCACACAAACAAACACACGAGCACACACTAAAAAAATAGACATGAATTTTGTGAAATAATGGCAAAATGAGCAACAAAAAAAAAATGATTAAATTTTCCAAAAAAATATATTGTGTATACGATTTCGTTCGATAATTTTTTTTGATTCGATTTGGTTTTAAAGTTTCTGTGGTCATCATTATCATAATGAGATAATAATAATTTTATCACCGAGAATATTATGAACTTATTGATGTACGTAAATATTCTGTTTAAATTTGATTTTAAAAATCGTAATTGAATTTCTTAATGATTGATTGATTGATTGATTATGATCCAATTTCAATATCTTTCATTTTTCCATTCATATTATTATTATTATCATTGCCATTAAAATTTCTATGCGGTGTAGCATGATCAAGATTTTGATTTCCAGTTATAAGATAAGTCCATTTCTAATTGATAATTTTTTGATAAAAATATGATTTTTTTTAATTGGTTACTCTATTAATTCGGAATTGAAATTACTTACTTTTGGTATGTTTGGAGCGGTAAACCAAAAGTAAAGAATTGAAATCGGTAATTGTAGAATGGATGTTAAGGCTAAAATCCAACCAAATACAATACCCCACCATGGATATTCATATGTACCATTATATCTGTAACAACAACGAACAAAAAAAATTAATCATTTAAAAATAACTAACATTTGCATTTGACTTACTTGATTGATTTATATGTAGCTAAATAGAATGCAAATGTTGCACCAATAACAACCGGTGTAATATATTTCCAACAATAATGGAAAAATTTTGGAATACGAAAACCAATCATTTTTTCAATGTTGTCATACAATTTTTCAGATTCTAATTTTAGAAATCAAAAAATCAGTTAATTAGTTAAAATTTGTATTTATAAATTTTTTCAGATAATTTTTCACTTAACTGTAAATCCATCCAACAACAATCGCTTGAAAGAAGCAATACCAAAGTAAACACATTCCACTTGCACCATAATAATCGAATAATTGAAAAACATACATTCCACCCTATCAATCGATTCAAATTAATTTATTTTTTGTCAATTTTTGGAAACAAAAATGTACAACTTACCCTAGTGACCATTGATAAACCGATCAAAAAACTAACAAAACAAACACCAGATATAAACCATTCACGACGTTTACCAATACGTAAATATTGTGGAAATAAATCTACCATAGCAGTAACAAAACCTTCAACACCAACAAATTGTGAACCTAAACCCAATAATAAAATCATAACGAAAAACATAACAGCCCAAAATGATGATCCAGGCATCATTGCTACAGCACGAGGATAAGCAATAAATGCTAAACCTGGACCAGATTCAGCAACATCACTTATATTCAAATGTTGTTCATGAGCCATATAACCCAGAATAGAGAATATAACAAATCCACAATAGATAGATGTACCGGAATTAGCTCCAGTCAAGAATAATAATTGACTATTTTTTTGTTGGGAAAATTATTATCAAGCACACCAATAAAAAAAAGGGATAAACACTTACTAATAGAAATTATTGTTGAACGTATTATAACTGCCCAATGCAACCATACAACCAAGAGCGATAGCATAGGAGAAGAAAATCTGCGTACCAGCATCCATCCATACTTGTGAATCAAGTAGTCGAGAAAAATCCGGATAAAGATAGAATTTGATTCCTTCACTAGCACCGGGTAATGTAATGCCACGAATGAATAATGCCGTAATGACAATATATGGAAATATTGCCGTTACATAGACAGCTTTTCCGGTTGATTTAACACCCTTCCAAATGCAAAAGAAACAAATAATCCAAGCAATAGCTAATGTTAACACTAATTCCCATTGAAAACCATTTGGTTGATCAATACCGGGACTAATCTGCAATATTTTATGTTCCCAAAATTCGATAACCGAATTGACCGAACCATTTCCAGGTGTAGTATTCATTGATTGTGTCCAACAACGATCAGTATTCCAATCATTATCGCAACTAGCCCATAATAGATCACCACGTAATGAATAATAAAGATAAAGTAATGCCCAAGCAATAACAACAATATAATAACAATTTAATATGAACGATATTGTAACAGTACCGAATCCAATACCACGAAATAATGGACATATTTCACGCCATACAGTAATACCACCTTGACGAAAATATTGACCAATGGCTACTTCAAGAAATAGTATAGGAGCAGCTCCACATACTAAAAATATGAAATATGGAATGAAAAATGCACCTGTATAAAAAAAAGGAAATAGAAAAAAAAATAAATTAGTTACAATTAAAGTCACAAGATGGAGGTTCATATTAAAGAAAACAAAAAAAAACATTCGAAATCAAAGTTCGTCATCCTTTTTAAATGTAAATAAAATGAGAGTTAATTAAAGAAAAGAAATGAAAAACAAAACAAAATTTACATAGACAAACAAAAAAATAGGTCTAAATCAACGATGTTCATATCATCAACTAACGTAGTAACCTGATTCTGCTATATTATAAAAGCCGAATCAAATGTACCATTTGAAGATTTGATGATTATGTTTTTCTGGGTCACCATATTTAACAAAAAAGACTAACACGTTGATGTTGAAAATTTCTTCGACGAAAAACAAACTTTTGAAAGAATCTTTTTAGGATTAAAAAAAAGAAAAGAAAACTATATAAAAAGTGATGACTAGAAAAGCAAAAATGAATTATTCATGATTGAAGAAAAAAAAATCACAAATCATCATCAAAATGAAATTCAAATGAGAAAGTTTTGATTTTTTTTTGATCTGAAATAAACACATTGATCGACCTTGTTTTGGTGTGAAAGATGAATACAAATGAATGAAAATTGTCATCGAATAATGAATTCAATTTTGATTTTAAAATTTTCAAAAAAAAACGGAAATAATTTTCAGTAGAATTCAATTATTTTCCTCAAGAAAAAAAATGGCATTCAATCGATTGACATCGATTAATGACTAAAGGAAACATTTTGTTTTTGACATTAACTTTTGTTTGTGTTAAAAGTGAATGGATAAATTAATTGGATTTTAAACGTGGGGAAGCCTGAATGGGGATCTCGTTCATAACAAAAAAAGAATAATTAAAATAGACAAAAAACAATAACGATTCGTTGACAAAAACAAAAAAATCATTAACATTGAATGAAAGAAAATATTCAAGTGACAGATACATTTAATGGATGAATGAAAATGATAACAAGTGAAATGAATTAATCAAACTTACCACCACCATTTTTGTAACAAAGATATGGAAAACGCCATACATTTCCAAGACCAATTGCATATGCCATACAGGCAAATACAAATTCTAATTTATTAGCCCATTGTTCACGTGGACGATAATTTTCTGGTAATTTTTCTGTATTTGTCATTGCCATTGATGTTGTTGTTGTTGTTGTTGTTGTTGTTGGATCAGGAGGTTGCCCATTTGTATAACGAGCAGATGTTCCATTCAAATGAACAACATTTTTATTATTCGTACCTGTTTCGTCATTCGTCATTGTCTTCTTCTTTTTTTTTACTTTATCAAATCGCTTCCTTTCCTTTGCGTTTTTTTTTGTTGTTTGCGATTATCGATACGTTATTGATTTTTGATGCGAAAAAAAAACAATATTGAATATTGAATGTAACCAAACACAAAATAATGAAGGATGAATAAATAAAACAACCTAAATAATTAACTTAAAAATGATGGAAAAAAATCTAAAATCTAAACAAAATAAAAAATGGGAGAGAAAACAAAAACAAAAAACGATTAAGTTAAACACAAATAGAATGAGATGTGCGGTGTATGTGTTTGTTCATGTCTGAAATGGGGTAAGGAATCATCAACAAAAGAAAATTTTTTAAGACCTGATTATTTATATAGATGTTGAAATGAATGGTGAAAAACAAATAACATTAGTCATTTTTTTCTTTCTTAATTGAATTGATCAAATGAACATGATTATTATTATTAATTCTCAGAAGAAATGAAAAAAAAATCAATGTTCAAAGTTCAAAGATTATTTTTTTTTTTGGTAGTCGTTGATTAACATCAGATTGATTTCAGTTTGTTTTTTTGAACAAAATGACATTGAAAAAGAAGAAAAAACAAGAGGAAAAAACGAACATTATGTCCTGTGTTGCGGAACAAAAACTATTCTCTAACAAGAATACAAGAATTATGTAAAGAAGAAAATTCTTGCAAAAAAAAAGAAGAAAATTTGAAATTTTTGAAAGTATTTCTATGCAGGGAAAAAAGCAAATATTTATTTTTTGTTAATAACAAAAAAAAATTAGTTTTTTTTTGCAAATGTTTGATTCAAATGAATGAATGAATGATGTAATTGAATAGAGAGAATCTGTACAAGTCAAAAATTACAATAGCTATTTGCTATCCATATATATTCATCGTGAACATGGAAAAGAAAACAATAATGTTGATTTAGCTTTAAAACCAAAAAATATTTTCAGCATGAAGTAATATGAATTTCACAATATTTGAACATCATCATCCTGATTATTATTTGACAAAAAAAATTTTTTTTTTTTTTTGAAAATGTCATCACTATATTTGGGGGCTATATATACTGACTGACTGACTGATTTATAACTACGTATTCCTTGATGATATTTGGAAAATTTTTCATTTTTTCATTTTTTGGAACTTATTGATTTTCACTTTTTTTCAAAAAAACATTCATTTTTCCATTCCCCCCATTAAGAATGATTGATGATTGATCAAGTGGTCGATGTTTTTTCTTTCTTTTCTTTATTTAATGTATTTCAATCACACACACACACAATGGAAATTTACCAACTTACCCTTACACTATGATGTGTAATGTGTGTGTGTATTGAATATAAATTGCACTTCATTAAAAAAAAGAAACAAAAAATGAAGAAGAAACAAAAAAAATCATATACTTGATAACACACACAAGTGAAATATATGCGGTGTTGGTGGTGGTTAACCTTGATCTTTTTCAGGATATTAATTTTTTTTGTTCAATTCAAAAAAAAGGAAGGAAAAAATTATTCAGTAAAGATAGCCATCAATCAAATGATTAATGATAGGTAATCACAATCAGTTTTCAATCTCGAAAAAAAAATTTTTTTCAAATGTTTTAATTAAATGAATTAATGATTCTATGGAAATCAGGTTTTGTTTTTTTTTCTGAATTCTGATGAATATATTTGACATAAAATGAATGAATGGGAAAAAAATGTAGGTCAACATACACCAAATAACCACAGCACTTGGAATTTTTTTGATTGATTGAATTTTCAAGTGAATAAAGGATTAAGTTTTTTCACACGCACAATAAATTTCAACAACAGAAAAACAATTCAGAAAAATAGATAAGAAAAACAGCACACACAGAGAAATGATTAAATCGTAATAAAAATTTTGGACAGAATTCAATAGAATCACTATGATGATTTCATCATCCTACTTATGATCGAAAAGAAAAAATCACATGCACATTCAAATCAGTAAGCAACAAACAAACAAAAAAATTGTTTGTTTTTTATTCATTCATTAATTTACAGTTAAGAATTTAGCAGAAAAAAAAGAAGAAAATATGAATAAGTTGATGCTTGTTTATGTTGTCAACATGTTTGTTGTTATTTTGTTCAACTGGCAAATAATATTTTTGGTTTTTATATTTTCCAGCAAATAAAAAAAAAAAACAACAGTAGTTTCCTATAGAGTCATTCGTGACCAGAAACCAAATACTATACTATACTATACTTTTTTCTTTGGTTGAATCCAGAAAAGAACAAACAAAATAATAATATAGAATGAATCGAAAAGATCTCGAAGAATGTTATAAAAAAAAGATATAGCGAAAAAAAATTCGCGCCTCTTTAACTACGCATATCCATCATTCATTTTGTACATATACATCCAAAATACATGTGTATTGTATGAAATGTTATAGTTGAAAAGAAAAAAGGGGGAAATCAAATATAAAAGGGGATGTGAAGAGAGAAATAAACCATCTGTATGTGTGTAAAAAAGCAAATATAAATTACTAAAAATGTAAATGTATGAATTTTTTGTTCTGGTGAAGAGGTGTGTTCCGGAAAAAAAACGACTACATATACATTACATTCATTACATCTACATTATTTGTTTGATATTTGCTGTTTGATAATAATATTCGTTGTGTTGTTTGGTAATATATATAAATTTCACATGATTAAATTGTTGTTATTATAAAAAAATGTTGTTTTTTTTTTTGTAATTTTTTTTACAATATTATTAATTAAATTATTGCCCATTTATTATTTATTTATATACAGGCTATTATTAGTAAGGTATTATTATGGTTCATTGAATTTACTTAGTAGTAATGTTGTTGTTGTTGTTGTTTAATTTACAATTCATTTATCATGATCCACCAACGTATCTGTTACAGAATATAATGATTTTGGAAATTTTTTCGTCGTCGTTGTTGTTTTTCCGTTCCATTTTGTCATATTGGCTGGTTGTTGTTGTTGTTGTTGTTGTTCGGTGTGACATCTCATTAATATTATTTATTTATTCTTAGTTTTCTATTATCATTTTTCATTCACACATATGTTGACATTGTATTTATTTTTTTATTTAAAAAACAAAAAAAAACAAAATTACAAAATTACAGTAAAAAAAAGAAAAAAAATTTCGATTGTTTTGTTGCCTATGATCCTATGAATGTCATGTTTGTTTGTTTGTCTGTAAGAATATATATGATTATGTGGGTGTACGTATAGCAAATAGAATATTCTGAATGGGAATTCCTGGCTTCTGTATTAGCCAAAATAACAAACTGAAAATAGCTTCAAGGAAGAATAGAAAATTTCGCTACAATGTAAATGTAATGTTTTTCGTTTTCTCCATTCATTTTGTCGATGATAAAACGTAAAGAATCGGTTGTTTTTCTCTCTCTATCTTTGACAGTTCTGTATGCAAGAATAATATTCCCGGTTGTTTGAAAACAATCAAACAAACAATTTTTATATACCTTTTTTTTGACACTGCTAATGAATCATAATGATTATGACGTGGTTTTCTCCATCATCATTACTGAAAAAAAATTTTAAACCAAATTAAAAAAAAACATTGGTAGAAGTTCAAAAAAAAAAGTTTTCATAAGTGAGGACCGAACAAATGTATCAAATGGGAAAAACATTATCATTATTATTATTATTATTTTTCCAATTTCATAAATAATTAAAAATTTAACAAAACAAAAACCAACCACAATTCTGTGAACAATATGGGCCAACATTTCATTGGAATTGGATAGAAGGAAAAAAACTCAAAGTTTCAAAAATTATCAAGGTCAAAGACTGAAACAAAAAAAAAATTTTTGTTTGTAATCAATAATTTACAATCGTAATGATAAAATTTTTTTTTTTGTACAATTCATTATGGATGGCTGATGATGGTGATGAGCAAAGCAAAGTCAAAAAAAAAATATTACATCTTCATCATCATCATTATTATTATGATTTTTGTTGCAATATTTGAATTCGAGATATGAAAATGGACAATTTTCAATTTTTATCTACTTTTTTTTATCTGGTTTTGTTTATTATTAAGAAATTATCCTAATCACTTTTCTTGTCACATTGATTGATTCTTTAACGAAATTTTTTTTTTTTTTTTTGTCATGATTATGATAACCAAAAAAAATTGACATTTTCTTTTATCATTTGTTTTGGTTGTTGTTGTTTATTGGAATATTTTTGTTTTTTTTTGTATTTGAGGCACCCAAATCAAATGACTGCAGAACAACAACGTTGTTGTCATTGACGATGATTTTTGTTTTGACGAATTAAATCGATTCATTGTTGATCGATTATTGTTGTTGTTGTTATAAATATTTTGATCAATATGAAACAAATTGTTTAATCAATCAATCCATCAATCGACCAATTAATCAATCATTCATTCAATCGATTTATCAGCGAAAAAAAAATTAAGATATTTTTGATTATTTCTTTGTGCTTATTAGCTATCGATTTGATCGAAAAATTATTTATTCATTAAGATTAAGTAATGTGAAAACGATAGACGAAAACAGAGAAAAAAATAATGGGAAATTATGTGATTAAAAATAATAAGTCACATGTTTAAGATGATAATGAATGAATGGTTAATGGTTAATGGGTGGCTAATGGGTGGCATTGTTTATTGTAACAAGAAAAAAAGGTATCCTTTTAAAACTAAATAGATCGATTTTTTTCTGAACCAAAATAATTCCAAAATATACAATCTTTTCCTCCTTTAAAAAACATCTTGACCAACATTTTTGTGCAGAAAAAGAAAAAAAATCCCCCACCAAAAAGATTTGATAGAGTCTGTTGAAATTTGAGACAACAAAGAGAAAGAGAGCGAATGGATTCCATTAATTTTTCTTTACTATAATTTATTTCGAATGAAAAATGTCTACATTAAACATAAACTAAATGAAGATTGATTAGATTTAGTTAAATGGATTATAATCAAAAAAAAAAAAAAAAAAAAAAAAAGAAAAAAGAACATTAGCAACAAGCCAAAAATCCAAAAAAAATCAAGTTCAAAGTCAATATCAATTTTAATTTTTTTGAATACAATCGTCGTCAATCATATATTCAACATGAATGAATGAACGAAAAAAGAAAAAACTTTTCTCCATTGAGAATTGAAATAATCGTTGCATTTGACAAAAATGAAAATCCTCATTTATAATCATCATCATGGCTAGGGTTATGAATCCAGATTTTTTTCAATTAAATTCAATTGAAATTGTCATTAATCATTTTCATAGAGAAAAAATGCGGAAACATCCGTTCGATTCGATAAATCGAAATGATGATAATGATGCCAAAAAAAAAAATCGAAATCCTAATATAATTTTTTTCGATTCGAATCGACCTAAATTTTTATTGATCGATACAATGAACGATGGTCAAATTCATCGAATTTTGTTTCCTGTTGTTCTCATTTTCAGAATAAGATAATAAAAATGAATTTAGATCATGGACAAAAAAGAAAAGAGAAAAATTGAATTTGAAATCGAATCGATTGTGTTGATGTTGTGTTTGTAGGAAAACTTTCTTAAAAATCAATTCGAAAAAAAATATTTCTGGAAATGTTATCGAAACTAACACACTCAATTTCGATTTCAATGTCCGGATAAAAAGTGCTCAATTTTTTCTTGTGTTTTTGTTTTTAATTAATTTTTTTTTTTAAAGAAAAAAAAACTTGAAATAAATTTCGCAAACATGTCAGATTCTGATGATTTTTCCGATGATGATCATTCTTTTGATTCTCATAATGATTCTCTAGATGGATATGATTCTGATGATTTTTCCAATGATGATCATACTTTTGATTCTCACAATAATTCTCTTGATGGATATTATGATTCTGATGTTCTAAATTGCAGTGATGTTGATGACGCTAATTTTAGTGACGATCATGCTTCTGATGATTTACTTTTTGACGAAGAACAAAACTATTCTGATAATGATAATAGAATAGAAGAATTGGATGAAAATAATGAACAACAACATTTGGAAAATGAAATGATCAATGACGATACTTCAAGTGAAGAAATCGAAGAAAATTCTAATCATTCCGTAATTAGTGATGATGACAATGAAGAAAATGTTCTGGATGATAATATCTCAGAGTATGTTCCTGATACTGATGACTATGATGATGATGATGACGACGACGATGACGATAGCTCGAATCAATTGTATACCAATTTTCTAATGAGTTTGGACCATCAGACTGACTATAACGGACCTGTTGCAGTTGATCAACAATCAAACGATAAAAAATATAAAAATCAAGAAACACAAACAGATGTGACAAATTTGATTGTACAAAATAGATGTTCAATTTGTTTGGAATCGTTTTGCCCGAACAAAGATCATTATGTTGTATGTTTACCATGTGGTCATCTTTTTGGAAAAACATGTATTGAAAAATGGTTGGCTAGTTCAAAATACTGTCCAACTTGTCGATTTCATGCTGAAATTGGAGATATAATTAAAATTTTTCTTAATCCGATTGATATTAACTTAATGAAACAAAATTGTGAAACAAAATTCTGGAGAGACAAAACCACCGAATTGACATTAGAAAATTTGCAATTAAAAATGGAGCTACATTTGGCAAAGAATAAAATCATCAATCAAATCGATTTTAACGAAAAATAATTTTTGTTAAATTTCAAAATTTTTTTTTCAAACAAATAAAAATATTTACAATAAACTAACGCCATCTTATGGATTTCAAATGAAACGCTTGGCTTTAAAAATGATATGAAATTCTACGATTTTACATTTATCGCGATCGATAAAAATCCTGTTTCGATTTTTTGATATTGATAAGATCAATTTGAAAATGAAAAAATCATATACCTGTTGAAAGAGAGAGAGAGAAAAAAAAGTTCACGTGCATAAGGTATGTAGTAAAATAAATAGAAAGAGAAAAAAAGTTTCTAATGTATTGAATTATGAATTATCAGAAAGATTTTATTTGTTCATGGTATGAGCATGTGATTCATTTTTTTTAATATTGGTTATTCGATGATGATCGAATACGAAAAAAGACAAAAGTGTCCACCTTTTTTTTTGCTTCTGCGTCATCCCGTTACATTGTTATACGTTTTTTTTATTTAAAAAAATAACGATATGGAGATGATGATGATGATAATAATGTACGAACGAACGAACGAAAAAATCGATCGATCAGATAAGCGAAGAAAACTATGAAGACGACATTTCCAGAAAAGAATGGTCATAGTAAATTGTGCGTTCATGTTGGTCTGATCTTGTTGCTGAGTGAAACATCTTTTCGAATTTCACTTTAAATTGATTTTATTTTTCAATTCTCATCAACATTATTTACTCTTAGTGTTTATTCCATACATTCCATTTGATTAATCTTTTTTAGGGAAACCCGTATTTTTAAAAAAATGTCACAAACAAATTCCGATACAACTACACCGATTAAAATCAACGGAAGTAGCCATAATCATAATCATGTAAATGATATGATAGTTAAAACAGCCGCATTATCATTATCACCACAAAAACGACAAACAAATCGTCTTATAAATCCTGCAACTAAATATGATTCTGAAGAATATGATGATTATATGGCAAAAGGAAATGAAGATCGTGAATTAATTGTTGATCGTTTGAAAGAACATTATCATAATATTCTTGTGGATATTGGTGAAGATCCAACTAAACGGCAAGGATTGTATAAAACACCAGAACGTGCAGCAAAAGCATTTCGTTACTATACTTGTGGCTATAATTTAAAACTTGAAGGTAAATCGTGTTTGTTTGTTTTTTTCCTTATATTATTGTTTCATAAATGATGAACTATTTTTTTTCATTATCATTATCATAGATATACTAAATGATGCTATATTCAATGAAGATCATGATGAAATGGTTATTGTTAAAGATATTGAAATGTTTTCGCTTTGTGAACATCATTTAACACCGATTATTGGACATGTAAGTATAAATGATTGTCAATTGCATACGCACACACACACAAATTAGATAAATCTGTTAAGACAATGAAAAACCTGTCATTAACATATATCGAAATTCAGAAAATATATATAGACCAAACAAATTCGTTTAGAATTCAATAAAAAAAGAAAAAGAAATCAATAATTGACATTACATTATATGTTCCCAATCAAAAATTAATCAAACATGAAAAAAATATGGTCGAAAATTGAAATCAATAAAATAAAAATTGTCGATTTTTTTTTTGTTTCCTGAAGAAATTTTTTTTTCTTGTCGATTGAACACACAATTATATTGACCCAAATACACACACACACACACACACACACACACAGAAAAAAACAACGAGAAAAAAAACTTGAATGCCATTTATTTTTCCTTTTTTTTGTGATTTTCACTATTCATAATGTAAAAATTCATATCACTATCATCATTGTTATAATACAAGTTACTATGGTGAATCGATTCACTATTCAAAAAAAAAGAAAGAATTTGAAAGCATCATCCAATTATTATTCAAGATTTTATCATTCAATGAATGAATGGATGTATGAAAAAAAAAGTTATCGATAACAACAATAGTTTATTGTCATAATTCTATTGTTATATTAAGTTCTCTCAAACACTTTTATCTCATTATTTGTTTCGATAGAAAAAAAAGAATTGATAAATTCTATGAGAATCAAATCAGTTTGTGCGTAGGTCGATTTTTTTTTGTTGTATAGTGATGATAGTAGTGAATAAATTGCAAAAGGCAATTATGTTCCGGATACGGATCTTTCATTGAATTTCGTTTGAAAATTTTCTTTTCAATTTTTTTTTCTTTTTCATTAGGTATCGATTGGTTATTTGCCCAATAAACAAGTTCTTGGTCTCAGTAAATTGGCACGAGTGGTAGAAATGTATTCAAGACGATTACAGGTACAGGAACGTTTAACTAAACAAATTGCTACGGCCATTGTTGAAGCTGTTAATCCAAGTGGTGTTGGTGTTGTTATTGAAGCTGCGTATGTATTTTTTTTTATCTACTAAAAACAAATGAATTTTAAACTAATTTAAAATATTAATTTTTTTTTCTTAATACAAAATAGTCATATGTGTATGGTAATGCGAGGTGTACAGAAAATTAACAGCAAAACAATAACCAGTTGTATGTTGGGCGAATTTCGTGAAAATCCAAAAACACGTGAAGAATTTCTATCGTTAATCCGTCGTTGAAATATGTTGAAATAATATTAGGATCTACCGTAAACGAATTCATTACGAAATCGATTTCAAATTTTATTATTCATTCAAAATGTTTATTTTTTTCCTTTGTTGTTTGGTGTGATTGTTTGTGTAATTTGACAATTGTGTTTTTGAAGTATCAACCCTTAATAATCATTAAAAAGAATTTTTAATTTAATTTTATTTCAAGTAAATTATCGAAATTTAAACAATTAAAAAATATTTTGACAAAAATACCAAATATCGATTATTTATAATGACGTTTAAAATATATTGATTATTGAAAATCAATTTTACTTTCATCGTTTGTTGATGATCGTAAGCAATGAACAAAGAAAATTTTAAACGAATATATTATCCACCACCATATGATAGTTCATCACAACATGAAAGTGAATCATCCAAAGTTTCAAATCCAAAACAAACATCACCATCCAAACAATCAATTAAGCTACCATATCCAATGACTATAACACCATCAGCTTCTACACGAAAAACAACAGATTCAGGAAGAGGAATAATGTTGATGCCAGATTCAAATGAACAAATAATGAGTTTGACTCGTAAGATGGATAAATATCAGGATGATTTAAAAGAAATTTATGAATCTATTTATAAACAATATTGTCAAATGCATTATGCAAGTGATGTGAACATTTTGAATGGCATAAAAGTATATAACTATATGGAAAATTTTAAACTTTTAATTAAAAAATGGAAAGAATCATCCAATCAAGAAACAAATGATTTTGGTTACATGAAATTGGATGATCAATTACGTTTGATACTAGAAAATCTGGACAAAATAAATCAATCGGATACCAGCCCAATGTTTCCGATTGTAAATTGTATGAAGGATAAAATCCGTCAAACGAGAAAAATTAAGCTTACAGAATTTCGTAATGCATTGAAAGAATTATTTATGAATGTAAGAAATGCATGTGAAGCAAATCTTAAAGTTGAAATCGATGTATATTTACGTAATGAAAATCCAACGGCTCAAGAAACAAGACGATATCTACAACGTTTGTATGATGTTACCATTAAAGATGAACTTTATAAAGAAATATGGAAACAATTGGCAGCTCGAATATTATATAAAAAAGAATTAAAAGATTACAAAGAATAAAATTAAATAGATGATGTTGAAAATTTTCATCAAATTTGACTCTCATTATTCGTCTTGTTTTCATTTTCTTGTTGTTGCTTTTCCCATGCAAAAAATCTTTTCGTAGCTGAAACTTTGCATTGTCGTTTGTTTTTACCGTAACCGATAAATGTCCCAACACCATCGACTATAAGTTCAATCATTCGTCGATCGGTTACCGGTTTATTAGACCGATGATTTTCAGTCCCATCCGAAACAGGTGGTTTAACATCTTGAACTGGACCAAAATGACAATTATGATAAAATTGTGATAAACGTAGTAAAGGCATCATCGGAATATTTTTCATAAAATGATCTTGAACAAACAAAAATAGAAATGATAATTATTTACAAAATTTAGTACAGAATATTTACCTGTTTCCACTTTGATCATTCGATAAACGATTCTCCATGTAGCATCTAAATCAAAGTGGCAATCAATAAATATGGCACCAACTAAAGATTCGAAAACATCAGCCAATGTTTTCGGTATATCAACGTTACTCAGATCATAAGCGATTTCTTCATCGATTCCTTCTAATAATAATTTTTCAACTTGTTCAATGAATCTATAGGTAAAACTATTGACAAATTTATGTATTTTATTCCGTAAACCAATAGATGAATGTCTTAAAAATTTATGTAAACCATGTTTAACCGTAATAGATGCATAGAATGCATTATTAACAAGTGCATGTTTCAATAATGTAATACCGGTTGGATCTAATTCATGATCCATATGATATATAAATCTTGTCATCATATAATCCAATATTGCATCACCAATAAATTCTAAACGTTGATAACTTGGAATAAAATTATAAACAATTTCGCCCGTTTCAATATCTTCCGAACGATACATTGATGGATGATTGAATGCTTGAACTAAAAATTTTCAATTGTGATAATTAGTTTCAATTCTTATTTATAGATTAATCAACTTACCGAGAAGATATTTTGCACGAAATTCATATTGAAGTTCTTCTTCTAATAGATGCATCGAATATTCTTCATAAATACGATCAACTTCAGCCTGTAAACTTCGTTTTTTCATTCGTTTCAATAATTTTGCTTCAATTTCTTCATTATCAATTTCATAAAATTTTCGACCATCTATATCGATTTCTGGACCAATAAATTCCAATTGAAGATTTAATTTATAATTTAAAAAATCATTCAAACTTGATTGATCGGATTTCAGCTTTTCCGGACAAAAAGATTTAAGATCAAGAAAATTGTTTAAAAATTTTAATGCAGTACCAGCACCACCGTATACAAGAAATGCTCCAATTAATGATTCAATACAATCGGCAACATCTTTATAACGAAGACCATGACGAAATTCTTGTTCAGTTGGAACAAAATTTTTAATAATTAATCGTTTAAAATAATTTAACGGTATCGATTGATGTAATGAACAAAAAATATATTGAGTGATTTTCTTTTCCATTGCAATTTTGAATAGATTTTTATTATTAATCAAAGATGTTTTCAAACAATCAAATTTCATTTCATCATAATCTGGATATTGAAAAAATAGATATAAACTACATGTAAATTTAATGAATGAATCACCGATCGTTTCCAATCGTTCAATATTCCATGAATCATAAGCTTTGGTTAATGTTAATCCTTGAACAATATGCCATGGATTGGGGCAATCAAATTGTAAAAATGTATTGTATGATAATGAATTTTTATCAATATATTCATCAATATTGCCAGTAAATTTAAAAAAAGATGATTGTCCAAATTCAATTTCAGTTTTGAGAAGATCGTGATCGATTTTTCTTTTGAAATTTTTATTATCTTTGATAATTTGTATTTCATTAATTTTATTTAACAATTGAATGAATAATTGTTCCTGTTCATCTTTGTCACCATCAACAATAATATCATCATCAACAAATTCTTGATCAACATTCATCGTATTGGTTTTTGGTGTTTGTTCCGTTTTTTCAAGTTCCTCAATAAGAAAACTTTTAAATTTTTTAGTTATCGGATGTTCTTGTTCATGTAGTTTTGATTCATCAACAATCGAATTAACATCGAGAAGTTTCATTGGCAATTCTTCTAGATCATCTTCTCTGTATAATACTTCTTGAATTTTTTTTGTTCGCGATAAAATATCTTCTACATCGAAATGTTCTTTGTCATAGTTTAAATCGATACAATCATGTAAACATGATAGAAATTCTTTACCCAGTGCATATTGTTCTAATCGATAAAGTAAAATTGGAATCGAAGCAATTCGAAGATACATACGACTAGTGAATGGATGTATGGTAATCAATTCCAAAGGAAACAATGTTGAATTACGATTCATCGGTTTGAGCATTGTACATTTTTGTCTAAAAAGATGATAATTAATTTGAAATGATTTCACATCACCGCCATTCACCATTGGTGTTTCCTGATCACGAATAATTCTATCATATTGTTTTTGATAGAATTGTGCATAAGTTTGTCCAGAAGGAAATTCTTCACTTGGTGGAATCATAAAATCCATACAATTTCGATCAGAAATGTTTTTGGCAAAATATAAATGTATTGATCGTTGATGAATGGCCGAAAATATGGTAAATTCATCATCAAATTCAATTTTATTTGATTCTGAATTATAAACTTTTATTTGATCAATTTGTAATGAATCCGGTGCAACTTTTTCAATATCCTTATTAGTTTCATTGTATGATTGTTCCCAATTTTTTAGTATTTGAATAAATTCAAAATCAATATTATAGGTTGTGGATTGTTTTTTCATTGGAACAATATAAAGACCACGATTCAATGGTAATGATTGATCAAGTTTTAATCGTTGTGAAAAAATCATATTAAAAACATGATTATGAAAATATTCGATTGAATTCAATTTGTTTGGATCACTTAAATCAATTTTATCACAATATCGTAATTGAAATTTAATTGGAAACAGATTAAAATAAAAATATGATTGTACAAAATCAATTGGATGTTTTTGTGATAACAATAAACCAACTGTTTGATTATCATTTGTCGATTCATCTGTCGATATAAAGAATGGTTTATAAAGTTGACTTTGTTGTTCAGGTTTAAGATTCGATGGATCAAAGCTTCCTGCCTTAAATTCTAACGCATACAGATAATAGATGAAATCAGTATTAACATTGGGATCAAAATCAATCAAAGCTTGAAAGTAATCAGAAGTTTTATTTTTATGCTGTCGGGTTTGAAATTGATCTTCATCATCCAATCCTTTTACATAGCGAATATTTAATTCGGATGAATGTTGTTCGAGTATGAATCGTTTTTGAAAAACATTTAAATTTTCATCAATATCACCATGATCTATTAGAAATTTACATGCACGAAAAGCACAATGCATTGCAGCAGATTTTTTTGATTGAAAATAGCCACCTTTAATTACTGTTCCAGCATAATTGGAATTGATTGGAAATATAAAAATATATGCATATTTAATGTTGTTCGATCTTGGATCGACAGGTAACTTTACAAACATTTCTAAAGGCATTTGTTGAGTAGTGAACAGATCACGTGGTAATTTCATTAAATATTTATTCAATAATTGTAATGATCCTAGTGGATGTAAAGTACTTTGACCATTTTGATATGGCTGAATCGATAAAATATCTTCATCAATAAGATCATTTGTGTTTTGATGAAAAAAATCATCATCATCATCATCATTGTTTTGGTTTACAAATTCTCGTTCAAAACAATCAATATAATCGGGAGATTTAATATTGACCAATAAATCATCAATTTTTCTATAATTGATTAGTTTTTTCTTCACTTTTTTCGCTTCACTGTTCAAAGCCATGATATAGAAATATGAATTATCATGTCTTGCACGACCACGAGATTGACAATAAGCACGATAATTATCAACACCATCATAACGAATGACAACGTTACAGATTGGAACATCGATTCCTATAAATTAAAATAATATTAAGAAACAAACAGACAAACATCCAATAATTTCCTTACCTTCTTCAAGTACTGATGTAGCAATAATAAAATTAACTTGATTATTACGTAATTTACTTAAATATTGTGAATTACTGTGAATATAATCGAAATGAAGAAAATCTTTTGTAAACGAACCACAAATAAAACCTAGTTTAAGAAAGGCAAAATTTTCATCATTTTTTGACAATAATTTTAGCCAACGAAAAATAAGATTAGCATCGGTTCTTTCCGAAACGAATAAAATGCCGGTGAATGATTGATTTGAAAAATCGATTCGAAATTTTTCAATCAAATTCAATAATGATTTTAATTTATTTGAAATAAAATCCGTTTCAGTTAGAATCGGTTGATATTTGTTTTCGTCGTAAACAATTCCTTTATGTTCGTATAACCAATGACGTATTCTTTTGTCAATATATTTCATAATCTTCATCATTATATCACTGATTTCAAAATGATTATCGTTCAATGAATTCGAACAAAGTTTAATATATTCCATTGCAAACCAGAAACCCATTTCACCCGAAATGATCTTTTTAATTTTCATAAATGCAAGATGAAATTGTTTCAAAAATGATGCGTTTTTCAATTCGGCAAAAATTCGAAACAATCGATCAAAATCGAATCCAATATCATCATCAAAATATGTTTGTTTATATTCAAGTAATTCTTCTTTATATTTGTGTGCATATGAAAAACCACCTGATTCAATACGAGCACGATAAAGTTGTTCGATTTTTTTCAACGAATCATTAGCTGATTCAAGGATTGATTGACTATCGTTGGCGAAAATCGAAGCGCTTAGGCAAAGTATTCGTGGCTGTTCCATATTATTGGCAGCTTTAACGGCGTTCATGATGCGAGCATATGGATGATTCGATGGTTCTGTTCCATTTCGAAATGCCCAATGCATTTCATCGAAAATGATAAGATTTAAATTGCAAACTTTAATATAACCTTTCGATAGAATGTCTAACAAAATATCGGGTGTAACAACAAAAACCTGATTTTTTTTCAATCGACTTGTCCATTGTTGTTTATCAAATTTATCCGGCTCATCATCACCAGTCAACATAAGAATTTTGGCAGTCAAGAATTTTTCAATCATATGATATTGTTGAACGACTAGAACACGCTTCGGTGCTAGGAAAAATGTTCGTTTTGCTATCGTCGGATATTTGCCCAATGTTTGTGGCAATAAATGTTTGATCAATTCGATGGCTATCATGGTTTTTCCGCTGCCCGTTGGCAAACAAACGATTAAATTTTCTTTGACACATTTTTTGAAGATTCGTTCCTAGAATTATAGTAAAACAAACAATTTTAATTCAACTTGGCAAGAATTCGAAAACAAAACTAACTTGATAATCTCTTAATTTCAAAATGAAATCACCTGAAGCATTTGCTATATCATTATTCATGATTAACAAAAATTACTTAATGATCAGTTTTACTTTAAATCACGATTCCACTTGTTTACATCGTGCACTTGTGATGTAATAATCAAGACAGAATGGGGAATTTTCCTCGGTATAATCAATTGAGCATGCTCCAGGTTGTACCATTCCAACACGTGACCTATTCTTGTTGGACTCAAAATTCAAAAATAACGTTTTCTATTTTGAGTACAATAATGAAAAGAAGAAAAGAAAATATTTTCAGGAAGTATACTTCATTTACATACAATAATAATTCATAATCGATACAATCGATAAATCTAAAATTAGAAGAAACAAAAAAAATTATTTTTATTTCTAAAATTTAATTAAATTTTGCAATGACTATTTATAAATCGAACGTTACATTCCATTTTTACAACATTTCTTTTCTTTTCTTTTTATTATTATTATTGGTTACGATTTAAAAAATGTATTCGGTATTAGTGAATGGTCGACAAGCAAGGCAAAGAATTCAGAAATTAATCGAAAATTATGATAAAAATATTCATGATGAAATGATGGATACAAATTGTTCTTCAAAATATTTTGATCCTAAACAGCAAACAAAAACGATGAAAAAACTTTTTAAATGTTCATTACAAATTGATCAATTATTGAAGAAAATTTATTCCTGTAGAAAAAAATTCAACATGGTTGGATGAAATATTCTCGTTAAATAAACAAACAATCGATCTTATTGAAATATTGGAAAGTTTTGGTCTATCATCGAATGATAACAATGATGTATTGATGATTAATTTTCGTAATCAAATGCTTGAAAAATTACAGAAACATCGACAAGAAATGATTCATTCATTTGTAAAATTTTTAAAACTTATAATTGAAAAAAAACTTGAAAAAGATCGAATGACAGATAAAATGGCCGATATGGTGAATAATGTTACAGGATATTTAAACAATGTTTTGGAAAAAAATATTCAACCAAATTTAGAATATATTGTTAACATTTGGAATCGAATGTTTGATGATGATGATAAAAAAGATGAACAAATTATGGATACCAATAATCATCAACCAAATCATTCCAATATTGAAGACAGTAAAACGTCAGGATTGTCTGATTGTTATATATCATCATTTTTTGATGATGATGATTTTTCATCAATATTCAATGATTATTATGATGATTATTACGATGACTATGAACAAGAATTTAGTCAGGAATTTTCTTTTTCGCATATCGATGATTTTGCTGAATATTTTTGACCCGAAAGAGAAAAAAACAAAACAAATTTATTTTCTTATAAATTTAATGCATTAAAATTAAAAAAAAAATTATAAATCAAAATTCTTTTTTAAAAATTAATATGAAATCATTCGTTATCGGTTTCCGTTTCTTCATCAATTTCATCGTTTTCCGCAACGCCATCATCATCCGCATCAGCATTATCATCATCCGACGCAGCATCATCGTTATTCTCTTCATCACCTTCGCCATTTTCATTATCATCATTATTCTCATCATCCGTATCATCATCATTTTCATCATCTGAAATTGAATCTTGTGTGGTAGAATTTTCATCATCATTATCATCTTCAATTTCGGTCGTAGATTCATCGATTGTAGTTTCACTTGTGGTCACATCGGCTTCTTCTTCATCATCATCATCGTCATTCGATGCTGTTTCAGTTGTATTCGTAAATGGTTCATCATTCAACTGCAATACTTTTCTGTAAAATGATAAAATTATTAAAGTTTTTAACTTTAAAAAAACGAAAATTTTGTAAACATACGTTTCAGGTGCGTTGATTGAACATTTAATCGCAGGCAAAGGACTTGATTGTGATGGTTTTACAAAAAAACTATTGACTAAAATCAACAGAACAAAAATCGTGATATACATCAGATAATTATTATTAAATTGTCGAGCCATGATGATTTTTTTTAAATTAACGATTAGATCGGTTACAGAACAAACAAGCAAAAATTTTTTTTTAAACGAAAATTTAAAATCCATCAAATTTTTTGTCTTTTTATATTTATACCCGGATCGATCATATTACTGAAAGGATGACGTCAAATGATTTTTGTTTTTGAAAAAAAGGGGAAAGGAAATGAGAAAATTGAAATATGAAATGAGATTTGAATAGGCGATCGCTAATTGTTATTTGATCGAATATTTAGAAAAAAAACCTGAAATTGAAACCTTGAATATCTCTAATATCTTTGAATTGAGTAAATTTCATGAAATCCCATTACTTTTTTCCCCACCAAAGATTTTTTCTTTTTTTACCATTTTTAAATTGAAAAAAAAACATTTAAACATCCAATGAACATAACGCACACACAGGGTAACATTCCGATGATAATTTTGTCAACCATCATAATCAACGTCATATCATTTAATGAATTTTTTTTTCTCGAAAAATGTCAACAAATTCCTAATGATGTTTTTGGATTTGCAATAAACAATTTTCGATTGCAATTTTTTCGAGAAACAAGAAATGAAAAAAACAATGTTTTCAATCAATAATTTGTAAATCTTTATTTTTATCATCGATTATCGAATCAATCAATTAATTAATTGTATAATTAATTTGCAATCATATAGGTAAGTTCATGTTTTGTTTTTTTGGCATTGTTTTAATATTTATAGCCATTATCATGTTGTTGATCATCATCATCATTATTATTAAAAGTAAGCAATAACAATTGAAGAAATAACCATTTCATTTGATCATAATTTGATATTTATTATTCAAATAAAATAATGATAATAACAATTGAATTCAATTAGAAAATTTTACATTATTTTTTTTTATTTAGAATCGATCCAACTAAATTTAATGAAATATGGTTCCGGTATAATAGTGATGAGTGTGAGTGGGGGGATTGGTATGGTTAAGTGTATATAGTTGGTTGATGGTTGATGGATGGATGGACAAAGAAAAAAAAAGCCCATTTTGCACGAAACTAACAAACAAACAAACAAAAATCGGGGAAAACGACGATGACGAAAAAACAAAAACAAAAAACAAACTTGCATCGACATAAATCAGGTTTGTTTGTGTTTGTATGTAAACAACACAAAAAACGAAAAAAAAATTGAAAACGATAATCATCATGATGATAAACATTGAGTAAAAGGTAATTGTTATTTTTTTTATAATCAATTAATTAATCAATAATTATAAACGATCAAAATTATCATTAAAGCTAAAATAGTAGTAAAATCCAAAATTTGTTTTTGTTTTTTGCCATATGCAACATTTGTCCACATCCGATCATCAATATTTTTTTGAAGATCGGATAACATTACTGTTTTTTTTCGTTGTTGTTGTTGTTGTTACGGTTATTATTGTCATTAACATTGTTGAATATTTGTATGCATCAAAAATCAAATGATTTTTTTTTCAAAGACAGAGTC
This sequence comes from Dermatophagoides pteronyssinus, assembly GCF_027571235.1. Lineage (NCBI taxonomy): Eukaryota > Metazoa > Arthropoda > Arachnida > Sarcoptiformes > Pyroglyphidae > Dermatophagoides > Dermatophagoides pteronyssinus. The sequence continues at coordinate 107,958 of NW_027461565.1, read as the reverse complement.
AAGAAACAAAAAAGAAAAAAAACTATTTAGAAACAAATGAAAATATAATATTGGGCAGGTGGATACATCATAAATGTTGTTGGTGTTGTTGTTGTTGATGGATAAATTGGTAATTCATTCATTGCATTCAGTTCATCGGTTAAATTAATATAGATCGATCGATTCTTCAAAAAAAAATATTGTTGATTTAAAATCTTGAATCATTAAATCCTGGTGGTGGTTGTTGTTGTCTAATCGATGGATTACCACCACCATTATTAGATGATGCTGGATTCGCATTATTATTTGTCGATAACATCTGATTGAATAAATATTGATTTAAACTATTTTGTTGTTGTTGTTGTTGATTTCGTTGCTGTTGTAGTTGAAGAAAATGCATTTTTTGTTGCAACATTTGCTGTTGTAATTGTTGTTGATGATTATTCGGAGATGGTGATGAACAATTCGATGATTGACCGGCATTATTTGACCAAAATTGTACCATTTGTCTGGAATTATATAAATTATCAATTTATTCAATGATCATATTTCAAATTAGTTACCTTGGTGATTGTTGCTGGAAAGCAGCATTTCCATTCATAAATTGATGATGACCACTACCATTTTGCATCTGTTGTTGTTGTTGCTGCTGCTGATGACCGAATGAATTTAACTCATTCTGTTGCTGTTGTTGAAATTTGATGTTGACATTTGGTAACAATTGCCGCAACGAATTTTGTTGCTGTTGCCATTGTTGTAATTTATTTGTTGGCGATGATCCGCCACCATTGCCAACAAGTCCATTTTGATTGAATCCAAATTGATTACTACCACCACCTAAATTATTGTTAGATGATTGTTGTTGTAAAAAATGATCCAAATTTTGTTGCTGCTGTTGTTGTTTTTGTTGTTGTAACATTGATAAAAGACTAAGATTTTGATGCAATGCTGATTGATTATTAAAGAATTGTTGTTGTTGTTGTAACTGTGAAGGTGATGAACGATGACCAAATCCAGTATTATTAATCGATTGTTGTTGAGAATATAAAGAATTAAACAACGAAGAATCACCATTTGAATTTGAATTGAATGGTATTGGTGGTTGTTGCTGTTTTCCATTGTTTTGACATTCAACATTATTACCAAGATTCAACAATGCTAAACGATTCAATAATTGATTTGTTTGTTGCTGTTCCAAAAATGAATCACAACCAAAATGTTGTGAAAGATTTGCTGGTTGTATAGTGGATTGATTCTCTCTACCATTACCATTGTTGTTCATCATATTTGACGATTGATGTTGGACAAGATTATTATGAACATGATTATTATTCGGTTGAATAATCATCATGTCGCTGCCACCAATACTTGTACCATTTGTTAAGCCATTAGTTTGGTTCCCATTCACATACGATATATTATTATTATTATTATTAGATGAAGTAGATCCTAACATTGCTTCCAATGTCAATGATATTGGATCAAAATCAAGATCATCATCGTTATCCAATACAATATCATTATCATCTTCATTGGTTATCTGATGTAATAATTCTTGTTCACCACAATGTTGCTGTTGTTTGGCCTGTTGTTGAATATTATCCGGTGTCGATGAATTACTACTACTACTACTACTGCTGCTTTCATCACATGATAATGATGAAGTTCCTGACGATGAAGATGATGAAAAATTGGAAAACATTGAAGATTCAACAACATGATGATGATGAGAATGATGATGATGTGTATGATGATGATGATGATTGGGTGTGGATGAAAGACTCGAATTTCCACTTGAAGAATCGGAATTATGTCCATTTGTTGTTGTTGTATTCGTGGATGATGACGAATTATGCTGCATTATTTTTATGGCCTGGGTTTTTTCAACCATATCCACCGATGTTGTTGCTGATGATGATGATAACCAACGTTGTGGATCGCCATCAATCTGAAAAATTTCAGAGAAAAAATAGTAAACATTAGCCAAATGATGAGTAAAAAAAATAAAAATTACAGATTCGCAATAATCTAATAATAATCATGTGGGAGAAAAATGATTTTAATGTATCTGGAAAATATTATCAATTAATGTAATGAATTGAAAGAAAATAAATTGCTATCATGTACTAATCATTTTGATTAAAACTTTTCTCTGGCTTAACATAATAGGAATATCGATTTCTATCATTTTGATAGGAATTGCCAGCCAACGACATCAATGATGATCGTTTCGATAAAGAAATTCGATCATTTTGTTGCTGTTGTTGTGGACGTCGATAAAATACTCGACTCGAATAACGAATTTGTCCATCATTATAATAATGATTGAAACTTTTTTTCTTTCGTTCCTTGACCAAATCATTATCAATGAATCGATCATTTTGGACACTAACCATTTGGTCACTATTATCATTATCGATAGATATCTCGCCATTTGAATTTTGTCCAAGTTCATTTGATGATTTTCGGAAATGCTGTTCTATTGGTGGTGAATTCGAAATTCTGCTTCCCGTAGTAGTTGTAGAATATGGCCTTTGTTGTTGAGTCGGTTTTGAACCATTGGTCTGAATCGTTAGTTGTTGTTGCTGTTGTAACAATTGTCTTTCTTTTTCCCGTTCTGAAGCAATAATATCAAGATAATGTTGTATCAAACGTTTTTCATATTCCGTATGTTTTCCTGCTTGCATTTCTTCTTTCGTAAATGATGCTTCCTGTTCAGCCATTTCATGTAAATACATGCCTAATATAAAATATAAGATGAATCAATGATGAAAAAAATTAATAATTTTGCTTACAATCCGGTTGTTTCGGACATGATTGACTACGTAACCAATGTGTACAATATTTAGTAGTTCCTAAAGATGCTTTCACCGATGTTAAAATACTTCCACCAAAAGTCGATATCCCACCATTGGCAGTTAATTGATTTCTAGATGGTTTTGTCCCACTCGTTATTGAAATACCAGTTTGTTGTTGTTGTTGTTGAGATGAATCATTTAATGTTTTAATGGCAGCAACAGCATCTTCAGGCCTTGTATATGTTACATAAGCCGATGATGAATTAATAACCATTTTAACGATTTTTCCATATTTCGAAAATTCTTTCCGCAGTTCTTCCTGAGTAAAACGTGGCGGTATTCCAATCACAAACAACAAATTTTTCTGTACAACCCGAATCGTTGAAAGATTTTGTTTGTTGCCTAAATTTGAAAAAAATGTTCAATATGAACATGAAATAAATCAAAATAAAATTGAAATTACCGTCTTTCAGTTTTTGTTTATCCTTTTGTTTCTTTTTCAACTTTTTTAACTCTTCTACACGTTCAATACTGATCGCAGAGAAATGAATAGGTGAATCAGGATACGGCTATTTTAAAGAGAGAAAAAAATTAAAATTAAATTAAAAAACAAACACATTATGATTACACATACTTGTCGACAAGCCGGACAAAGACCATTATCATCATTTTTCAAACGATGCCAACAGAATCGACAAACTTGATATCCACAGGAACAAGGAAAAAAATCGAGATCATCGATATCCAAATTTTCCATACATAACGGACACTTTTGAAAAATCAAAGAGAATTTCATAATTAATTGAAGTTTTATCAATTAAATTGATAAATTACCTCCGTGGAAACATCTGGAAAATCGGTGGTTACCGTTCCATTATTAGTAGTATTGGCAGTCGCAGTATTTGTATTTGTTCCGTTCACAGTTGCATTAGTCTGTTGTTGTCCGGTCCGATAAGATTGACATCCATTCGATTGTTGTTGTTGACCAGGTATTACGGTACTGGAACTGTTGTTAATCATCGCTGTTTCAATATCACCTTTAACCATTTTTTCTTTTTTGGTTCGTTACACGCTTATGTTATTTGGTCTAATGAAAATATTAAAGAAAAAAACTTTCAATTCAATTAAAATTTCATCAACACTGTTCATTTGAAGAAAATGAAACAAATTTTCAATTAATATTAATTGATATTTCTATTTTTTTTTCATTCAATCAGAATTAATATATAATGATAAATCATTTTAAAAAGAAATTTTAAATTAAACGAATTTCAAAACAACAACAACTATTACTTTTATTTCATAATCTTATCTTTTTTTCTGTTGATATGTGCATATATAAATCAAATTAGAAAAAAAAATACATCTAATATCATCAAGTTTTTAAAAATAAAAATTTGATTAACACAAAAAAAAAGACAAACAAGATGAAGATATTGCGTTATACAAACGTGTGTTCTTTTTTTTGCACACACAGCAGCAGAAGCAGCACAAGAAGGTTATTTGTCGATAAATAGACAAATAAATAATGATGACGATGATGTAAAAAAAACAACCAAAAAAAACAACAGTGTGGAATATTATAAATCTAATAATTTATACGCAAAAAAAAACATAGCGCTTAGGTCAAATTTTTTATTAATAATAATAATAATAAAAATTATCAAAATCAACACAGATGGTATCCATTAGATACAAACAGAAACACACATACACAAACATAGAGATAGACAGATGTTCTATTATACATCAATTTCTACGCATCAATTTAGATCAAATAAACTCTTTTTAATTGGAAAATAAAACAATAGAATAAATTTTAAATAGTTTCAAATTTAAATCCAAACACTAATCAGTAATTGGAAAGAAAACATCGTAATAAGAAATCAGGATAGTAGAATCTCAAATTCACCTGAGACGATAGGATTGACAATACACAATATTACAAAGTAAAAAAGTAAATTTTTTTTTCTGTTTCATAAACAAATTATTTATCCATATTATATTCATGTTCATTATCAAATAGATAAATTTTGGTTTTGTAATGTTTTTTTTACGTCTACATTTAAATATATAACAAACACATTTTTTTATCGCTTTTCTCCCATTAAAATATGCATACGTAACTGAAAAAAACTAATAAGAAATCATATGACAATTTATAAGAAATTGAATGAAAAATTATGACTACATGAATGATTACACGCACAAAAACATAATGAAATAGGAAAAAAAACACCCACGCGAAAAAAAATTGATTCAATCCAATATATCGCAAATAATATTCATTATTCATTTATCGATTATCCATTGAACAGTAAGTAATAACCGAAATTTTTTTTTATAACCAATAATATTTTTCTACATAATGATGAAATACAAAATCGATTTTCATCCGAAACTATTATTTTAAAGATGATTACAAAATTAAACAAAATTAAGGCGTAAGAATAGAGAAAAAAACAAAATTAATTGTATTTTTTAGCTGATAAATCAAACAAAAATAAATTCAATTTTGTTTTTGTTGAATTTTTGGTTTTTATTTAGATTATTACCAGAGAAAAACAAAAACAAAGTTTATGATTTTAGTGGCAGTATCTATCTATTCTATGTATAACTTTCTTTTTCTCGATTCTTCGATTGATTCGGATAGAAAATGAAAACGAAAAAAAAAAATCAAATAAATCAAGGGCGTTGTGTTGATCTAACAAAACATTAATGGAATATAAACAAAACAAAAAAACCAAAAATAAGGATAAACAAAACCGAAAATATTCCCAAATACGATAGATTCTTCAAAAAAATTGACTCTCATAAATGCAAAAAAAAACGCATGCTAACATTTATGGATCTCAGTGGATGCAAATTTTTAGAGACAGCAAAGAAAAAAAGAAGGCCAAAACAACTCTTTGATAACATTTTAAACAACATCAATTAAAAACGAAACGAAAAGAAAACAAACAACGAGACAGTCATTTATATTCAACAACAAGGAGACCAATTTTTTGCTCATAAAAAAAAATGGAATAAAGAGAATCAGGAACGAACAACATCATGAATCATCATCATCATCATTTTTTCTAAATAAAAGAGAAAATCATACAGGTCCCAGTAAGTGATCAATAAAGAAAATGATAAAGAAAGTCGACTTTTTCTATCATTAAAAAAGCCAAGAGCAGCAGCATTTGTACACACAAACACATCATGATCATCAACACTCTTGGCCTAAATCCATCAACATCATCATATTTTTTCTGAAAAAAAACTAGAGACTTGATTTTTTTTTTAAATGTATATTATGAAATACATAAGGTTTAGCCACCAAACATGGTAAATACATCATCATCATCATTATAAAATAAAAAGTGTATAAAAAAATGATACAATGACCGAGAATGAATGTCACATCTTAATCGATAAATCGAAATGATACAAACAAATAAACAAACGAAAAAAAAATTGAAACATCAGCTTTTTATAATTAGAAGAAAACAGAAATTTCTATTTAAAAATCAACTGATATATAAATGAAAGAATCAGAATGAAGAAAACAAACAACAAATATTCAAATATGAAAAAGATTTATGCTTTGTGTATATGTATGGTTTGAAAACACACCCAAGTATTAAAAATTTCCAAATATACAGGTGGTTGATATGGATCTTTATTTTTGAATGTGAATTTTTTGTAAAAAGGATTGAAAAAAATATAATAGTTTTTTTCTGATCAAAAAATTTGCCATTTTTTCCACGATATTCAAAAAAAATAAAGAATAGAAAGAAATGAATTGCAAATCAAGGCAAACCAAAAAATTTCAAAACATGAAACTTTTATTCACACTTTCTACTCGTGTTAATTGAAAAATTTTCACAAATAAATAAAAATTACATTATAATTCAAAGAATTTTTTAAAAAAAAATATCATATCTTAACAACTATTGCACCGGAATTTCTTAACTGTCATTGTCAAAAATAATCATAATGATAACATAGAGTAAATCAACTAGGAAGTTTGTTTGTTTTATGAAAAAAAAATAATTTTTGTTTCATAAAATGAATGAAAATTGATCAAACAATTAACCGTTATCAGTATAGTTGAAGTGCAAAATAATTCACCAATTTGACGAGTTTCATTTCATTTCAATTGAATGATAAAAAAAATGACTACTAAACATCTAAAAGGTAAAAAACAAAAATTTGGTAAATTAAAAGTGAAACAAACAAACAAAAAACAAACAATTCAAATCTCAATGCTTTTCATTTTCAATCAACATTTTCTCTTTTTGTTTCACATTAATATCTAATGCAATTCAATGAAGAAGAAAAAAAACCTAATGAAATTTCGAAAAATCAACGATAAAAACCAGAGAAAAAAATGTATAGATGAACCATTCATTTTGGTTTATTATGAAACATATACAATTCATTAATGGTTTTATCAAATAGGAAAATAAACATTGTGCAATAAATATAAAAAAACAGTTACGAAAATTCTGCAACATTGTACCCATTATTATTTGCTTACTTTAATATAATAAAAAAAATTGAGAGAGAGAAATCATACAAACGAACTATCAATTTTATTATTGATTCGATTCATGATTTTCGAAATTTTCACTGAACAATGAACATATCATATGACATTTTTTTCTTTTGTTTTGTTAAAAGTATCAATCATTTGATAAATTAGTCAATAATTCAATGATTATATGATTGATTTGATAACTTTTTTTTCTCAATTGAATATATACGTCATGAATGAAGACTGAAAACTATTCATATAAAAGAATTCTTTTTGGAACAACATTATAACGAACGTCATCACAGTAATTAAACATTGAATATCATATCGGATTTCAACTAAAATCAAAATGGTTACCCACATATAGAATGAATATAAAATCCTAACAAAACAAAAAAACATTTTTTATAATGAACATAATGTTTCAATGTTTATATGAAAATCTATGACCAACCAGTGATTCGATGATGTAAAAGGTAATCTGATAAAACCAAAACATTAATGGTGAAACTAAAAACAAACGATACGAATGTCATATCAAAAACAAGCTAATTTAATGTGAAAAATTATAAAAATGGCAATTTTTCCATCATCATCATCATTATTGTTGTTGATGACGATGATGACATTTGAATATCGTATTTTAAAATCGTATCAAATATAGCCCTCTCTCCACATTTGGACGTTTAGTTTTTTTGTTTCATTTTTTTCATCATCATCATCATCATTGTGTGATGGTAGATAAACGTTTTTTTTCTTGTAATATCTGGATTTATAGAACGAAAACAAATGAAACAAACAAAAAAATCCTTCTTCCTGGATATTAAAAAACACACACAAATATATACCATATTTATGCTCATTCGATTCCGATGCAAAAAAAAATTGGAAAAAATCCAGTCACATTTATCAGCAAAGAATATTGACAAAAAAAACGATACATTAAAATTATCATGGAGGGGGGTGAATGAAAAGAATTCGAAATGGACAGGCGCAGACCAATCAAGCTTACCTTGATTTTTCTGAACAGAAAAAAATAGAATTCGAACAATTTACACTTATGATTGATGTAAATTTCAAAGAAAAATTGAATGAAAATCTGGATCGATTATAATAACAATTTTTTTTCTATTACGTAGGCTTTTCTTTCTTTATTTTCCAAGTTGTTGTTATTTTTATTATGATTCACTCACTGTTTGTTGCATGTATGCACATTGGAAAAAAGATGAAGCAATGAGCATAAAAATCCACATGAAGTAATTGAGAAAGAATACATTCACATATAAATATGAAAAAAAAGGGATAACAAAGTTATTAAATAAATAAATAAAGAACGATAGGATTGTATACATTAGTCGAATGAATTATTTTTATTATATCGATTAAATAAATACATACGAATCTTAAGACGAATGAATTTTAAGATGAGGACATCCAAAACATACACAATATGCACAAATTCAATGAAATTAACAAACAAACAAAACAGAAAAAAGATTTGAAGATAAATCCAGACGATTCTATCGATTCGATTGGATGTAATTCAATTTTGAATCAGATATTTGTTTGAAAATTTTCTTTATTTCGAAATTCGTAGGAAAAAACGATTCAAAGAAATTCTTAAGATTGATTCGATTATTCTTTTTTTTTTATATTTTCTTTTTAATTCATCAACATCGATAGATATAAACACACACAAGGCAAATTTGTTCTTTTTATTGTTGTCTTCGTTGTCGTCGTAGTCGCAGTGTTATGGATTTGCCTAGAAACAAGTGTAACACACACAGGGATGCAAAAAAAAAATTCACTCACGATTCACGTACAATCAGCATACATAAATACTCAATAATAATGAGGAGGATGATTACGTGTGGCTTTTTTTCTGATTTTAAATAACCACAATATCCTTTCATTCTTTTATACTGCTAGCATTTCATTCTTTTATACGTATACAGGATTCTTTTATGTTTTCCCCTCTCATTATTCATTATCCTCCTCATTATTTTTTTTTCATAATACTCATTAATGCTACTACTTTTTTTTTGGATATATATACCTGATAAACAGTTGTTGATTATATGTATGCTACTACTATTTTTGTTTTTATCAATGAAAAATGATGTCGCTACTATCGCTTGTTTTATCGTCCTATTCATAGATATTATGACAAATTTTGTTTTTTGAAATTATCTTTTTAAATTTTATCAGTTTTAATTTGAATTTTTTTAAAGACAAAATACACAGAAAAAATTATCTCTTTAAAATGTTGATTGCAAACACAAACATCAATCAATCAATATTTTATTTAGATTTATTTGTATTAACAATTCTTGGATTAAGTAATTTTTCTTTCAATAATTTTGGTTGTCCATTACGATCGGTTAAGAATTTTCTCATAAAAAAATCAATAACACATATTGGTGCAATTGTTTGCCAGAAAAATATTCTAATTCTTTCCGAATAACGTGCAACCGTATAAGAATATTCTATCTCTGTAGTGGTAACAGCTCGTTCCAATGTTCGAACCACCTGTTCGATTTCTGAACGTGCACTTTCCATTGCTTGTGTCATTGTTCGAACGAAACCATCATGATATGATCGGCCATAATCTTTTCGAATTGATTCTTCACTTGAATTCCATTGTTGTTCGAATTCGGCAATCAAACGTTTTTGATTTACAAGGTTTGTCCTAAGTTGGTAAGATTTTTTTTTGTTGTTGAAAAAAATAGATTTAATAATGACATTTATTTTTGAGAATTTATTACCGATAAAGATGTGGTTCAATCGAAACAACTTCAATATTCCATTTAGCTAATTCACGACGAAGACCATCATTGAATGCAATTACTGCTGCTTTCGACATACAATAGGCAACAAATCCGGGCATTGTAAAACGTCCGGCTAAACTTGCTATATTGACAATACGTGCACGACCAAAATGATTATGACGTAAAAATGGTAGAAATGTTTTCGTTACTCTTACTACACCCATTCCGTTTACATCCATTTGTTTAGTAAATGTTAACATGTTACCGAATTCAATTTCACATAATGACATAATACCGGCATTATTAACAATAGACCAAAGAGAAATTTTCGGCTTTGATTGTAAATATATTTCCACCTGTTCTTTGGCTTTATTAACACTTTGTTCATCGGTTACATCCATTTCAATTACAAAAAATTTTTCATCATTTTTTTCTCGTAATTTTAATGCACCAATCGATTGTAATGATAAACAACCGGCAATAATATAATATCCTTGTTGATGAAGATTTTGTGCCAAATACAATCCAAAACCAGAATCGCATCCTATTTAGAAATTGTTTAAAAAAAAAAGTTAAAAGTTAACCTTGTCAATTCTTTCGAATACAAACCGGTAATCAAAATGGCACGTTTTTCCATATCGGATAGCCGATTTTTTGGTAAAATATCCGTTGAAAATTCAAGCCAATCATGAAGAAAATAGGCTACATTCCAAGCGACATATATGATGAATAAATTGAATAATGTATCCTGTAGCCATTGTATGATTCCATGAAATATTTGTATTTGACATAATAAGAATAATAAAGTCAACAGGGCAAAGAAAATATAATGTCTACAATATAAATATGGTTGTTTTTGTTGATTCAATATTGATGGAATTTGATTTGATTTTTCATTTTGTTTCGCCAAATTCATGATAATCGATATTCAAAGAAGAAGAAGAAGAAAAACAAAATAAAAGTTTGAAATACCGACTGTTTTATCCGAAAAAAAGTTTCCACAAATAATGATAACTCAATTCAATAACTGAATTCAAAAAAATTATTGCGTACGTTGTTTTTCTCTTTCATTCTTCTTTTTTTTTAATCAAGTTGAATGACCGACAACTACAGGTAGATCAATTTTTTTTGATTTCGTTTTTTTCTACTTTTCAAACCTCTCCAAAAGATGTTTTATTATATACATTATAATCATGATGATTTGGGACAAATCTCATCATTTTTCATTGAAATTTGAGAGTTTGTTTTTTGGATTTATTTTATAATATAGAAACCTGTTCATCGTCATTGTTGTTTGATCGTCAAAAAAAAAGCCTTGCTTAATCTTAATACTTTTTTCTTTCTTTCTTTCAGCAAAAAAACATCTTGCCTTTGAGGTAAAATAATTTCTTACAAATTTTTTTTAATTTAATTGTAATTTTTTTAATAATGATAATAATTATTTGACAATTTTATAATTTAGTAACCATCAACTATACGAAATTTTCAATATTCTGGACCTGATCAATCAGAAAGAGAGAAAAAAATTTTGATTAGCAAAATCATTATTCAGCAATGAATCATTTAGTTAGTAAATAACATTGGTTTACATTAATCAATCAAGTTTACATTGATTGTTTTTTATTCTGAATGAATTTTTCTTATCCATCAATTCTATCGATTCATTATTATTATTATTTGGATCGTCGGATGTTATTGATGATGATTTTATTGTTTGTCGAACATTTCGTTTAAATGCAATTTTACAAATATTAACGGATGGTGCTTCAAATAATACATAAAGAATATAACCAAATATTATTGAAAATAATGTATGTCCACCGATTCGAAAAATCTGTAAAAAAAACAAACGAGAAAAGATTAATTATTGAAAATGATAAGGAAAAAAAGTCAATCATTTTTACCGAATTATAATGTGAAATTGTATGCAATTCACGTGATTGATATGAATAATACCAAACAACTAATGATTGTGTTAGATATATGCTAAACGTAAGTCGTGAAAATGGTTGAAAAATTTTGGCTGATAAAAATCTAGACAAAACATCTGACGAAAATAACCAGGAAAAAGACATTAAAAAGTGTACGAAAATTGCATCGCCAAATAGAAAAAACCATACTTTTATCTGTTTCCGAACATGATGCATACACTATCCAACCGATTGCAAATATCCAAAGAAATCTTTTTATACCTGTATAAAGAATCGCTATAAATGATGATTCAGGTATATGTTCCATTTGAATGAATGGATAAGTGGAAAATGGTATGATCAAAGCCAAAATGATTGCCAACCACCATAGAATCTGTCGGATATTCTATGGATTAAAGATTATAATTTTTGTCAAAAAATGGATTTGTTTTTTCAAATAATGAAAACAAACTTTTTCAATAGAAAATCGACGATTTTGTAATAATCCTGCAATTAATAATCCGGTAAAATATGCTGAATAATGATTGAATGTATAAAAATCAATCATACTGAAAGCAATATTCAATTTGCTAATTATTTAAATTGATAATTTTGAAATTCAAAATCTATTAGAAAAAAAACTTGTGTAAAATATTTACTTAACATCAGGTTCCATAACATGTACAAGTGGTACACCATAATACCAATGTATTAATGTTGGACAAACAATAGCCATTACTAAAGCAACAATATTAGCAATTAAACCCGATTTATATTCATATGCATAAAGCCAAATAAAAAAATAAGCAATAAGATTAATTTGAAAATCAGCACTTAAAAACCATGTATGTGATGCACATTGATCAGTTAATTGAAACCAATTTGATATGAATAAAAAATTTGCCCACCATCGTTGATAACATGGTTGATGACCATAACGTAAATAATCCCAATGCATCATTGGTCCTGTACCTAATCGTGGCCATAAAAATTGATAACAAAACATTCCTAATAATGGTGGTGAAAATCTTAACCATCTAAGTACAATATATTTCCAATATGGAACTGTTTTCAAAAATGTTTGACGATTTTTCATTGCCGTATGAAGTGATATAAGGCCACTTTTTTTTAATTATAATTCAAAATAGTTTTGTTTTTTTTTAAATAATAATTTTGATTGTAAATTAATATTTTGGTTACCTTATAATAAAAAATCCTGAAACAGACAATGATCCACTAATGACAAATTGTGTCCAAAAATCTCTAACTATTTGAATTCTATCGGCAAAACGAGCTTTGAATAATTTGAAAATTTATCAATTACAAAAATTTTTGAAGATAAATGAAACACATACCAGCAATCATTGGTTGATCATAAAGACCAAGTGGAGCAAAATTTGTCGTATGACATGTAATAACCCACATAATCAATAGAAATCGAAGCCCATGAATGACAGTCAATTCAGTAGGAGCTGTTTCGTTTGTTTTATCCTTATCATTTTCGTAAGCAGTTATTGTAAAAAGTTTTTCCGTATTATGTAACAAACTAAAACCTTTCCAAAATTCCATTATTTCAGTACTAGTTTCGTTTGAATAAATGCAACGACGATTATAACAATCAATTATTGTTCCAATGATTACAGTCGATGTACAAATGGCCAAAATAAATCTGTGAAAGAAGAAACATAAATTGTCCATTCGAATTGATCAATTTTAATTTTTAACGAATTATTTACATTGAAAATCGTTGTGCAAAATCAAATGACATCGATTCTTGTTCATTACGGGTTTGACATGCTTCAACTTCGATATTGAATTCAAAATTTTTAAATACTTTTCGAGCTACTTGTTCAATTTCATTACGTTGACAATCGCTTGGTAAACATAAAGCACTAACAATTCGATAATAGAAACGATAACGTGGATCATTCCACCATTTTGATGGCCATCGATTTTCATAACGTGTTTTATTGAAATTTAATCGTTTATTAGCTGGTGGAATCGGTAATCGTATTGTCATTAAACAATATCTTGCTTGTATACGATTATTTGATTCATCGACATTCGAATAATCAATATTTAAACATTGATCATAATCACCATAATCGGTTATAGTACCGCTTATAAAACCGGGTCTTATTATTCGACCACTAGCATCCCACACTTAAGTTTAAATGATTAGCGTTTTTTTTATTAAACATTTATAAATTTTATAATTAACTTACTTAATGATGCCCATTCTAATTCTGGATGTGTAAACATCATTTCTAATGAATGATAACATTCTTTGGTTAGATTTAAATCATGTTCATCGGTAATTGTTTCATCGTATAATGGTTTTAAGAATTTTGTTGTAAATTGTTGACCAAATAAATAGATAATATCAAAATTTTTCATAAAACGTTCAGTGTAGTTATTCGTTTTATCATCATCATTATTATTATTATGACTTTTTGCTAAAGCTAAAGTAATTAAAAGTAAATAAAAAATTAATAACAAAAAACGCATCATCATCATCATGATGTTTGGGTTAGTTTAATAATTAAAATTTTTGCAAAAAAAAATTACATGATAATTATTTTGTTTTTTGAAAAAAAAATTCAAACGGAAGATGGTTAAAATTTTATTTAAAATGTGGTTAAAATGTAGAAAAATTTTAAAAATGTTACCTTGATGTGTGAATATTGTTGAAAATATTATCTTGTCGCTCGTTTTCACATCTCAAGTAAGGATTTTGTTTTTTTTTAATAAGAAAATTTTTGATTTTCAAAAATTCAGGAAATCCTTACAAGCTAGATGTGTTTCGAGAAACAAGGTTTGATTAGACAGGATTAACCAGACATTTGTTTCCAATTTGATCAATCAATTATCGATCAATGAATCGATAGAATCAAATCTGATTGAACGATTTTCATATTTAACTGACGTTTTTATTGAAAAAAAAACGATCCAGAAATAAATCACATAATACCTGTGTAAATTAGCGATCGTTTTTATTTATGTGATTAATCTTTCTTTCTTTTTTTTATCGTCCATCCTTCCAACACACACACACAACCAGAGAGAGAGAGAGAGAGAAAGAGAAAGATAATTCAAATATCAGAAAAAAATGAATTGATTTAGTTATCTTGAGTAGTTTTTTTTTATATTCTTCATTTGATTAGTCAAATGATTTTTTTTCTCTCTCTCTCTCTCTCTACCTATTCAATGTTGTCTATGATGATGATGATGATGTTGTATAATTCTTCGGAATTGCTGTTATCTCTAAGATTGATAAACATATTATTGCATTTATGATTGGCAATCATATGTATAGTATATGATAAAAAAAGAAATTGTCAATTCAATTTACATTTGTATTTGCACAAACCGACACAGACACAGAACAAATATGGCCTAATAACAAAGTTTTTTTTGTTGTTGTTGTTGTTTTTTTTATAACAGACAAAAAAAACACATAACAACTATATCATGTTCGATGGGAATTCAATCAAATTCGATTAAAAATGAAAATTCAATAATTGAACAATAATAATAATAATAATAATAATAGTTTGTAATTTTTTTTTCATCATTTGGTTAGGCTATATAAATTGTATAATGAATTTATACAAACAATTTGAGACCAAATGAATTTTTTTTCCACAGAATTTTTTAAATGGAAAAAGAATCTAGGTCTATTAGTAATGATAATGATAATATTATTAAAAACGGACAACGACGTGATAGTGATGATGATGAAGATGATCCATTTGAAATAATGACTAAATTAATGATCAAAAATGATCGTATGCAACAATTATTTGGTAAAGAAAAAACAGAAAATAGTGATGAACAACAATCACAAAAATCAATTTTGATTGATGAATTACAAAAATTATTGGATGATAAAAAAACTGATCTTTATAAACAGGAACAGCAACCACAACCACAACAACAACCTAAACAAGAACAACATCAACAACAACAACAACCTAAACAAGAGCATCATCATCAACAACAACAACCTAAACAAGAACATCAACCCAAACAAGAACATCAGCAACAACCTAAGAATGAAACAATAAAAATTTCCACGGAAAAACAATCAATTGGTAAAGAAGAAAATATTGACATAAATCATAATGATAATAATGGCCAAGATATTGCAACAACAAATTTACCAGAAACACCAAAATGGTTATTATTCAATGGATATCGATATCAAAAACTTTTAGCTGAAGGAACATATGGAAAAATTTTCGTTGCTGAAAATATAAAAACTAGTGAAAAAGTTGCAATCAAACAGATTGATCGTAATAATATATTAATTAAACAATGGTTAGATAGTGGTTGTTTAGATAGTGAAATGAAAATTTCATTAGCCATTCGACATCCAAATGTGCTTGGTGCTATTGATGTTTTAAAATTTCGTTCAATTGCATTTATGGTGATGCCATTAATTGAAGGTGGAAATGTGAAACAAATAATGTATGGTCAACGAAAACCATTCAATGAAAAACAGGCGAAAAAATGGTTTTTCGATTTATCAAAAGGATTAAATTATCTACATCGTAATCGAATTGTACATCGTGATCTAAAATTAGATAATCTTTTTATTAATTCACAAAATGATCGTTTAATAATTGGTGATTTTGGTTTTTCAAAAATATTACCATCATCCATTGATACAAGTAATGATTTAACTAAAATGCCAACAACAACAACACAAATAATATTTCCAAATCAATGTTATTCACCTTGCGGTACTATTGAATATACAGCACCAGAAGTAAATTTTATACGATTAAAATATTTAGAAAATCCACATTACAATAATGGTCAAGGATATGATGGTAAAGCAGCCGATATTTATTCAATTGGGGTATGTTTATTCGAAATGTTACATTTATATAATACATTTTTAAGACCGGAAGAATATTTATTTGAAATGGATTTATTACAAAAAGTACGTTTAGTTTATCGACGACAAATGAGACATCAATGGACAATTAATCGTCGTGTACATGTTTCAAATAATTGTTCACAACTTTTATTTAAATTATTACAATTTAAAGCTGAAAATCGTCCAACAATAATTGAATTACTTGAATCTGATCCATGGTTATATAGAATTAATATTCGTGAAAAAGCTAAACGAGAAAAACTTAGACAAATTACAACATTAATACATGAATATATGGCTATGAATGATGATGATGATAGTGATAGTGATAGTGATGAAAATGAAAAAAATAATATCAATATGAGTAAAGAAAAACAATTATTAATTACAAAAGAAAAATTTCAATCATTACAACAACAACAACAACCACCACCACCACCACCACCACAACCAAAACAAACCTTTTTTACAAAATTTATTAAAAGTATACCGTTAAAATTAGATTGGGAAAAACCAATCAAAACAAAAAATAAACCAATCAAACCATCTAAAACAAGAATAAGAAATATACGTACATTGGATCGTTGATAAAAACAAACAAACAAACAAACAAAAATCAAATCAATTAAATTAATTAAATAATCAATTTTATAATTTGAAAATTGTGAAGTTTTTAAAAATATTTTCAAACTCAGTTTCTATCCGGAACATTGAAGAAATATGCAATTTAAAAAAAAAATAGCCAATGTTTCCGAAAAGAAATTGAGCTAGAATATATTGTTTTGCATTGATTTTAAACTTGCAGGGTTTGTTTTTTTTTGAAACGAAAATAACGTTGATGATATTTGCTATTAACTTTCATATCACACACGAAAGGACCGTAGATTTTTCATTCATTCGTTCTATCGATAACCAATCGTATGCAATACAAAAGAGTAATATAATCAGATCTTTTAAAATGAGAAAATAATTTCGATGAAATTCATTTGAATAACATTATAATACACATCGCCTTGAAGTTGAAATTTGAATTTGAATTTGAATTCAACTCCAAAAAAAGGGGATGTGTAACATAATGAAACAAAGAAAAAACAACTTATTAAACAAATTGTTTTGAAACAAAAGTGTCAACTATAATTTTTTTCCCCGTTTTTGATGTTGTCTTATATATATACGATGATGATCCATCCTTTCAAAAATCTTATGCAAGACATTTGTCTAATTAATCAAATGATGATAATAATAAAGTAGGAATAAAAAAAAATTAACACTGATAATAAATCCCAACGTAATATTTTTTTTCAAAGGAAATACAGATTAATAAATTTTTTTTTTTTTTTTGAGAAAAAATGATAATTTTATTTGTCGTGGAAAAATTATTATTCATGGGAATTGGAAAATCAAAACAAAACATCAGCAAACTTATTGGAAGGAAATCGAATAACGAAAATAAACAAATCTTGTTGATGAAGTTTGGACTATGGACAAAAATGGAATTGGAATTGATTTATAATTTCAATTTGAAAAGGCAAAAAAAAATACAGAAATTTCCGATTTAAAAAACAAGAATCTTTTTTTTTGTGTGTGGAATCAATTAGGCAAATGGATTGCTTTTACCACCATCCCCAACAACACTATTGTTTATAACGAGGCCAGATGCAAAGGTAGACATTGGTGATTTATGGCCATTATTTATCTTTATAAATGAATGAATAGAAAAAACAAAATTTAATTAATGATTATTAATTAATTAAATTTAATTAATGATTATTAATTAATTAAATTTAATTAATGATTTTCATTCTGAGAATTTTTCATAATTTTATTTGGAAAAAAATCAGTAAATTAATAAGAGTGTGTGACACACATTGATTGCTACAGATTATGAAAGAAAAATCTATAGAAAAGAAAAAAGTGGTATGTACCTGTTGCAAGACCAGATTTATTATAAAAAAAAAACTTTGAATAAAAACCAAAAAGAAAAATAAAAAACAAACGGAAACAATTGATAATCACAAAATAGATAGATTAATAAAAGAATGATGATTAAGTGACGATAAATAATAAGGAAAAAATAAAATAAAAAATTCTAATCAAATCTAACAACCAAGAAAATAAATCTTATAAAATAAATGCAATAAGTACAATTATAATTGTGAGTATATTTGTGTGATTCATAAATGCCAATAAGAATTTTCAATTCATAAGAATAGACAAGAGAATTATTATGTCGAAGAAAAATAAAGAAAGTGTAATTGGTGACCCAAAAGAATAAAGAAAATGTTTGTTTCGGAATGCAGTTGAGTGAGAAATGAAGAAAAAAAAATGCCATGTTTGTTTGTAGTGTTTGTAAGTTGATGTCCATTTTTTAAAAACATCAAATATATCACAAAGGTTTGTTTGTTTGTTTTTTTCAATTATGATGATTTAAAAAAATCATCTTCAAATGGATCATTTTTACTTGCAAAAATATCCATCTGTTCGATTGATTCGAATTCTTGAGATCTATTAGTTTCATTTGTTTTTTTGACATTATTATCATCATTTTGATTTGTTGTTGTTGGTTTAGATTTGTCATCATTTTCATTAACATTTGTTTTACTATGATCCATGTTTGATTGATTTTCTGATTTTTCCGTTTCATTATTAGCTTTATTATCATCATCCAACATCATAATCAATGAATCTTTTTGATTTCGTTTGACCGTATCAAATCCATCTGGATTTGCATCAAAATTTGCAAAATTATCAATAAAAGAATCATTGAATGGTTTAGTATCATCATTATTATTTGATTTCATTAAATTTTGTTGTTGTTGTTGTTGCAATGTTGTATTATCCGGAAATATTGTTGGCCAAGGTGTTTGATGAGGATTAGCCATAGGAGATATACGAGCAATTGAATCAATCATCATTGATGTTGTTGATTTTATTGTTGATGCATATCCACTACTACTTCCATTACTGCTGTTTGTATTACTTTCAATGCTATTGTTAGGACAAACAAATTGATTACCGGGCATCAATGTTCCTGATTGTGAAGATGTTTGTGGTAATGTTTGTTGTTGTTGTTGTTGTGTAATATCCAATTGATTTGAATAAAGATGACCAGAGCTATTTCGACCTCTAATCATTGTAGGATATTGTCCAGGATATGATTGATAATTTGTATAACCATATGTTGGTTCATATGGTGGTAATATTGGACTATTACGAAGATGATGCATAGGTACAATAGGTGGTGGTGGTGGCAATACAGGATGATGATATTTCATTATCATTTGTTCCATATTCATATTGAATGCTGCAAATGGTGATGCTGATGATTTATTCAGTTCATCATAATATGGATGTGAATAGAATGGATCCATTTGATGTGTTGGTGGTAATGGAGGAGGATACATCGGAATTGTTGGTATAACATTTGGATTAAAAGTTCTTTCGGTTGTACTTGAAACCGATGATGGTGTTCGATGTAAATTCATCGACGGTGATTGGTTAGATGTTGCCCCACCCGATTGAGATGATGTTGATGTTGCCGAAATACGACGCTGTGGATTCGGTACAATAGGTGGTGGGATAGGAGAAGGTGTGGCTTCATCATTATTAATATTATTACAAGGAGGAGGAGTCGATGATATTGATGATGCTTTTTTAGGTTGCGCAGCAGATGTTGTCGATGATAATGATAATGTTGATGATGACATTAGCTGATTTGGATGTATCATTGATGAATGTGGTTGTTGTTGTTGTTGTTGTTGATGTTGATAATACTCATGCCAGGTATTAGCAAGCGCAACATTGCCACCACTAAATGGTCTTGATGGATTCGTATAATAATCATGATAGCCCAAATAATTTGGTGGAACATTTGATGGTATTGGTGGTGGTGGTATTTGTGGTGGATAATCTAATGGTGGACGTTGTTGTGGTGGTGTTGAATAGATAGGATCATTTTGATTACAATACCATGAATCATAATAATTTGGTTGATAACGAAGATGAGGATGATGATGTGAAGATGATGAATTAGGTCGATGTATATAAGGATCGGAAAAATGACTTGATGATGAAGGCGGTGGTGATGGATAATATGGATATTGTAACGGAGGATATGGTTGTTGTGAATAAATTCTATTACCATATGATGAAGAATGGCCACTATGAATTTGTGAAGGCGGAGGTTGAGGTGGTGGTGGTATGGAGCCCATTTGATTTTGATATTTATTGGAATTATTATGCAGATCAGTTCTAGGAGGTATAGCAGGTGGTGTTGATGATGTTGATGATTGTCGTGATAATGAAGTAGATGTTGCTGCTTGTGGTTTTGTTATGTTTCCTGTTGATGAATCTGATTTTAATGATGAAATTGATTCAGTTTTTGTTTTGATTAATGTATTTTTCTGTTTAATTTCATTTGATTGATTTTTATTTTCATCGGAAATTTTATTATCCAATTTTGTTGATTCTTTTGACTGATTTTGTTCTAAATCGTTTGTTGTTGTTGTTGTCAATAATGGTGTTTCGAAAACATCATCAAATTTTAATTCAGAAAAATTGGAATTTTCCTGTTGCAATAATAATGAATTTGAACTAGATGAAATTGATGATGTTCGTGAACGTTGATCATTTCTAATCATATTATTATTTTCGGATAATGAATTTTCCTCATTTTTATTCATTTCATCATTTACATTTAATGATGATGAATCATCTGATTTTTTATTATCTAAATCTTGTTTACCTTCTTTAATTGTTATTGATTCAGTGTTACTCTTATTTTGAGATGATAATAAATTTCCTCCTTCAAAATGATTAGTTTTCTTGGAATCCAAAGATGAAATGTTAATTTGATTGTTTGTTGGACCATCATCATTATTATCACCGTCTTCATCATCATTAATTTGATTTGATTGCAAAGGTGATGTACTTAGATTATAAAGCATAATATAATGTGGGCTTGTTGTTATTGTTGTCGTTGTTGTAATGGTAGATGACGTTGACGACGATGATATCATATTTGTTGAATTAAATGGCTTAGAAATCATAGTTGACTTTTGATTAACATTGTTAATATCATCATTATTATTAGGAATTTCTTCAATTGTATTGTTTGTTGCTGTTGAGAATTGTGATTTGATTAAATTACCAGAGGAAGCTATAACTGGTAATGATTGTTGATGGCTTAATAAAGGCTGTGGTGATTTATGATTTTGTTGTTGCTGTAGGCTATTAGGTGTTGAACACTGCCGTTATGATAAAAACAAATATATACATTTTAAATGAATAAGTTTGATTTTCAATCAATTTTTTTTTGTAACAATGTTTTAAACAAATGATTTTACAAACAAATTAAGTTTTAGTAATATGTTTTTATCATGCGAATATCAAATGATGATTCATGTCGAATTAGATTTTAAGTGTTGATTTTAGTAAACAGACCGTAATGCATCGAGAGAAAAAAGGAAGAAATTTTTTAGGAAGGAAAAAAATATGAAAGTGGAAAAAAAGAAACAAGATTGATAAAAATAGCGAATTAGTTTAAATAGTAGAAAAAAGTTTGAAGAAGTTCATTTTTTTGATCATTCCAGGTAAAATACTTACATTACGAGAATTATTAAATAATGATGAATTTGATGAATTCATTGAAGATATCGATGAATCTAATCCATTTGGATTATTAAGCATTGGTGACCGATTACGATTATCCTAAAATCATATTTTAAAAGAAAAAAAAATTGTTATAAATTTTCGTTTTGTAAACAAAAAAAAACTAAACAAACATTAAAATTTTTGAAATTTAATGGTGAATTTCTTTTCTTATTATTTAATGGATCTAATTCTTGAAACAATGGTATATTTGATGTTTCGTTAGTTGATTTTTTCTGATTCTGTTGCTGCGTATTTGAAATTGATGTATTTGATGAATTCGATGATAGATTTGACATTGAATCAAATTCAGCTCGTGGAGCCTGTTTCTGTGCTTGTTGTTGTTGTTGTTGTTGCTGACCATAATTTATATTTCGGCCAGTAGGCATTTCATTTGAATCAAAACTTTTAGTTAACCAACGATTTTTAGAAAAATTTCCACCAGAAATATATTCATTATGTATTGATGTTGTAGAAACTGGTGGTAATACGACAATACCATTAACTCCATATGAAAGTGGTGAAGGGTTTGATTGTTGTTGTTGTTGATGTTGTGAATTATTTATTGACGAAGGATATCCTGAATAATAATACAGATTAATTAATAATGATTATATTCAAGAATGAGAAATACCTGAAGGATAATTTCGTTGTTGCGTTGATGTGATAGGTGGCGGAGTGGGAGTTTTATTTTTATTATCTTCTTTTTCTATCATTGTTGCCGAACGATTACCCAATGAATCAAAAATTGATGTTGATATAGAATTTATATCGGCAAGAACAGCATATCTGATTTTTGATTGAAAAAAAAAGTATGAAATTAATTGCAAAAAAACAAAAACAAACAATTTTCATACTTGTCCGCTTGAGAATCCGAATTTTGATTTGATAATTCAACATTGCTTTTGAATAAATTGTTGTTAAAATTTTGACTATTTGTTGATGATTGTTGTGATTTATCCAATGATAATGATCCGAATGAATTTGTTAATGCTGGTACTGATCCAGAATTCATTTCCTATAATATAAAAAAAAATGAATATTTTTTTTCGAAAACAAATTAAAAATAAACAGCTTACTTTGAAACTTAATTTGTTTGAATCAAACATTGTATTCGGGCCAGGATTTGATGGTGGACGATTTTGTTGTTGTGATTGCTGCTGCTGCTGTTGTTGTTGTTCTTGCTGTGGAAGTGATGTTTTTGCACTAAACAAATTTGATGATATATCAGCAGTTGTTGATGCTGTTGAAAATGGATCCGAACCAAAAGCATCCGAAAATGGATCCATTCCATCAAAATTAGCCGATGAGATCGTTGTTGAAGAAACATTCAATTTATTCTGACTATTTATTATTGCTTTTGAATTCATTTGGAATTTCTGATTTGTTGAATATTGCTGTTGCTGTTGTTGTTGTTGTTGTTGACCAGCAACTAAAGTGATTGAATCATTCAAAGTTTGTTGATTATTACTGAATGTTAATGTATCAGAAATCGATGATATAGTGTTCAATGTTGAATCATCTTTTATTGATAATTGATTATTATCATCATCAAAATGTGCCCAATCATATGATGATGCTAAACGTTGTGTACCAGTCGTAGGTTGATTTGAATCCTAATGGTTGAATGTTTTATTAGATTAAGTTTAACAATGAAAAAACATTGAAATAAGATGCTACAAACCTTTGGTAATGAAGAATCGATACTTGCACTAAGATTTTGACATCCACCAGTTACATTAGTTGGTTGAAATAGATCCAATTCATTGATCAATGCCGAAGGTAAAGTTTTTTGTTGTTGTGAAAAATTATTGTTAATATCATTCACACGACCAATTGTAGCGAAACGTTGATTTTGTTGTGTCGATTGATTGTGTTGCCGATGTCTTGGATGTTGTTCTGATGGTGGTGGTAATGCTGGAATAGGAACATTTTCTAACGCAACACCTGTACGAATTCGTGCACGTGATTTTGTCGTTGTTGAATTATTAGTGACAATATCATTATTATTGTCGCCAATTTCGGATGTTTGCAATGATGATGTCAATGAAGTTTGATCTGGTACAGAATGATAAAGATGTTCTTCACCTGATGATATAACCGATGCAGCCGTTTGTTCTTGTTCGGCATTTCTTTTACGTTTTAATGTTATGGCAAATAATTGTCCAATTGTTGACATAACAATCATTGCTTCTTTTTTTGTTTTAATACCGATAAATTGATGTCCAGTTTGTGAATTACCAAAAACATAGCCAAAGGCACGTGTATCAGTTTCATCACGTGATATAAACGATATTTGTGGTACAGAATGATGAAATAATTCTTCATTTGTTTGTGGATCAAGAATTTTAATACCATCGAATGAAATGAATAGATTGATTTTACGTTTATGACCACCTAAGGCTTTTTGAATGATTTTTAATTTTTTCAACGATTGTTGGCACATTTGTTCACCACGAGCTTCGGCCACATACTCATGGCCAATTAATTTGCCTTGAAATTGTACACCATCACCATTGAAACGATCTTCATCTAATTCATTAAAATGATGTGATGCACCCGATGGGCTGGATGGAGTTTTATTAATTTTACCATTTTCCTCTTGATGATTATCATTAATTGAAGTGGATGATGTTGCATGGGTGCCAAGTGATGATCCACCACTTATCGTTTTGGAACCACGTGAAAATAAACCACGTTTTTTCGATGCTACATTCATCGTATTATTAATGGCAATTGGACTAGTTTCTGTTGAAATTGTATCACAATAAGTAGATCCAGTGGATACAATATTAGCCGATGAGTAAGATTTTTTGAATGATTTTGGTAATTGTTGTTGTTGCGGTGATGTTGTTGAATTGATTGATGACGATAATTTAGTTATTGGATTTTGTTGAAGAAAATAATTCAACGAATTTGGTGATCCACAATCAAAAGCTAATGCTGATGATAATATTTGTTGTTCTTCAACGTCTATACTGTTTGATTGTTGCTCATCAACATCATCACTTTTTGTGCTAGATTCATTTTCAATCGAAATTGTAGCAGATTTAAAAAGTTCATCATCAGGTATTTCTTGTTCACTACCGATAAACCAATCGATATTTCTATGTTTTACCAATTTTTCCGTTTGATCTTTATTAGTATTATTAACATGACCAGTAGATAAAATCAATGAATCTTGACTATCAGAATTTGTTGTAGAAAGAAAATTACTTGCAATCGATGATTGTTGTAATGGTGGTGAACTAGGCCAACCACCCGAATCTGTGATATTAACTTCGTCTTCTTCTTCAG
This sequence comes from Dermatophagoides pteronyssinus, assembly GCF_027571235.1. Taxonomy (NCBI): domain Eukaryota; kingdom Metazoa; phylum Arthropoda; class Arachnida; order Sarcoptiformes; family Pyroglyphidae; genus Dermatophagoides; species Dermatophagoides pteronyssinus. Next base: position 82,150 of record NW_027461565.1, on the reverse strand, counting down.
AATCTTCCAAAGAATTTACATATTTTTTAAAAGAATTTTCATTGTTATTTGTAGCGAATGGATTTGTAGAAATCTTTTTCGTTGAAGATGTTTCCTGTAATTTTGTATTAACAGGTTCTGTGGAAATAGAAGTAAAAGAAAAAAAACATTAATAAAATTGATAAAAAATTTTCGTAATTTTTTATTTCATCGATTAAAAACAACACAAAAATACCCAAAACAAATACAATTTTTGAAAATTTTCGGAAACAAAGACAGAAAATCTTACCAATAAAATCAAAAAGCGACATTTTTGTATAATTTTTGTAAACAAAACCAAAATGAAAATCATTCACAACTAAAAAAATGAAAGAAACCAAAGTTACGCCACTAAGAGAAAAAAAAACCCAAAATTAAGATTATTTGGCGTCGAATATGCAATTGGTAATGATAATCAAAGAAAAAAATTTCAAATGAATGTCACACTAAACCGCAGACATCTTCATCATCATCAACGATTGTCGATGATGATGCCAACACCAAAACAAAAACAAAAAAATACGTGTAAAAATGACGATAAAAAAATGACGCTGTATTTATATAATAATCAACATCATCAAATTTGAAAAAATCAAAAAAACCAAACAGGCTCGTGACAATTGTAATCAAAATGTATTTTTTTTTGTTTTCACATTTTGGATACAAACAAATGATTAAACCATATCATAATCATCGTTTGTTAATCATTTTCGAACCATTCAATGAATGGTACTATTTTTTTTTGGAAATGATTTCATTACAGCAACCTGTGTGGCATGTGTGTGGGAGTTATTGATCAAATGATTTTGATTAATGAAATCGATTGAAAACAAACCTTTTTTTTCTTTCTCTCTCTCTTTCTTTCCCCTTGATAATCAAGAATTTGTACTTGAAAAGAATTTTACAAAATATAAAATAAAATGAAATTTGAATTTCTAATTTTCAGATACTCATCCACAGATGGAAAAAAATTCAAATAGCTAAAAATAAATGAAAAGAAAATTTTCAAATGAAAAAAGAAATTCCGGAAATCCGAATCAATCCGAAATTTTCAAGTTCATTGCAATCGATTATTGTTTTTTTTATTTTGTTTCCAAATGTAGTCAATTTTAAAAGTTAAATGAACCGAAAAACATTTTTAGAAAAAAAAATTGTCAAAAAATTTGTCGTTGATGATGATGATGATACCGAAAACAATGACGTTAGCCAATTATATTAGATAGTCACAAGTCCAGTGAAAGAACAAAAAAAGTACACAATACAAATCAAAAATGAATGAAATATCAATCAATCAATCAATCAATCAAATCGATTGTTTTCATTTTTTTTCTTTTGAAAATTGATTATTGTTTCTCTATATAGATCAATTATCAATCTAAAACAATTGAAAAAAAATCATCTGGTGTGAACTGGTAATGAGAAAAGGGATTATCAATCAATCAACACAAATATTCTTCAAATACGATTCAAAATTCAATTACTTGGATAGAAAATGAAATGACGTTTTTTTTTGATGACAAAATTTTTTATTATTTCACCCGTTTCAATACAATGACGAAACATAAATTTTCTGACATTTTCTGTTGAAAATTTATTATTATTATTATTCAATGATGAATGTGCAAACGAATAATAATTTTGTGGATGATGATTGGTTGTTTGACAACATGTGATATGATGATTTGTAAATCATCATAATTTTGATGATGATGATGATTATTTACTTAAATGAAATATGTTCAATTGAATAACAAAGGTATTTTATACAGGAATCAAACGATGAACATACAGCAAAAAAAACGAAAATTTAATTAAATTACCTAGAAAAGATGATTTAGATTGAATCGAAGAAAACTTATTTAAAAGTCAAAATGTTGAAGATTTTGTAGATTCGTCACATTAACCAAAAAAAAAACATAGAATCAGTAAGAAGAAAAACAAAACGAAAAAAAAGAATATTGCCTTTTTTATTTTATTGCCGTTGATATTTCGTAACAAACAAACAAACGAAGAGAGATATACCCAAAAAATTGAATTACTTATTGTGAGCGGGCGACATAGATAAAATAAAATGGGGCCATAGGAAAAATGAAGAAAAAAAAATGTTAGAATGGCACACACACACACACACATGCTCTACACCAACGCAAACGAATATACAGAATAAGTGCAATCGAAAAAATTCAAGAATCATTCTAAGAATGACGCCAAAGAATGTTCTTTATAACATTTGTAGTGGTCGATTGTTGTTGTAGTGGTTGTCGTCGTCGTCGGGTAATGTTATATCATCATCATAAGGTTAATCGAACAAGAATTCTTGTTTGTTTGGCGTAAATAACCGTCGTCGTTATCATACCAAAAATCGTTTGTCTCATTATATAGAGATACGACGATTTACATATGAAATTGCAATTTTCTAGAATTTTTTACTTCAAAATAATAAACAAACAAAAAATTGTCAATGAAATATTGCGCATCATTTTCTTATCATGTGGACGCAATGTTGTTCTGTTGATGATGATAATAATCCCCGAAAAAATCAATATAAAACCAGAGTTCATTTTTTTATTAAATAAACAACAAATATTTGGATTCAAAAAATTGGATATTTTCTTTACTTTACATTATCAACTTGATAATTTTTTTTTAGCTGGAAAAAATATTCAGTGAACAGGATAGATTATTTGTCGTATGGAATATGAATGTGAACAAAATTAAACAGTAGTAGTGGGTGTCGAAAACAAAAAAAAATTCGTGGGTAGTTAAAGAGAATCGTCAAAAACAAAACACCAAATGTTTGTTTTGTTCATAAACACATCATCATCAACAACAACGAACGTACGAAAATGTGTGTCGTCAATAAAAAAAAAATACATCGAATCATTTTGATGTTTTCGTGAATGACGACGACGAAGAAATAACAAAATTATAAACGAAATTGATGTGAATGAATATTTAAGAAATAAAAAGTAAAAGTAGCCGAATGAATGTCACAAACGTACAAACAGAGAGAAAGATACACATGCCATTGATAATGATAATGATGATGATGATGACCATGTTAAAAATGTTCAATAACTTCAAGGAAAGAAAGATTCAAAACGAAGAAAGAAAAAGAGAAAAAATGGCTTGATGGATTAATAAGTAATGGCGTTCAAATCCATTATCCTCTTTATAACTATAGATTTTCTTTTCTTTTCTTCAAATCTTACCTTAACAAAATTTACAACAAAAAAATAAAACTTGTTAACATATCAATCAATGATGATTATCATCTTATCGATCATCCATTCATTCAATAGATACGATTAAGATGAAAAATAAAATCTCTGTGTGTTGAGTTCTATCCGATAAATTGACTCAAATGGTCAGAAAAAAAATTGTTTGGAAAAAAAAAGAATCAAAATTTAAAAGAAAATACCTTTGATGAGTATTCACGTTGTGATTGATTGATTGGATGGAATTGGTCGTTGTTCGGTCTCATAAAATCCATAAAATTATTATTATTATATTTTGAGAATTTCCTTTTTTTTGTATGAAAATGAATATTGAAGAAAAACGTGACATTGGTCATGTGATTTTGTTACATCATCAAATGTGTCATAATAATAATGATCATGATGATGATAATGTACCCTATTCACTTTAAGAATCGAAAACGATATTCATAACAAATTCTGTAAACATTAAATTCAATGAGTACATAGGTTTATGAATAGGTACATAAATGAATATTGAATTATTCGTTAAAAAATAGGGTAAAATTATTGTTTTTAGCGACATCTATGATTCGGAAAAAAATTATTCTTTTTTTGAAGAATGAAAAAAAAATTTTCCATATGATCAAAACAGATGATGAGCAGTGTCGACCGTCGGGTACATTGATAGAAAATTCGCATAAAAAATATTCGGGTTGTAACGATTTATTTTCTAAAGAAAACAATAACAATGGCTACTAAATATCTTCTTTCATCAGTTGCGAAACAATCTCAACAACAATTTCGTTATTTTTCTCAAACACAATCATTGAAAAGAATTGAAAATGTAATGATTATCGGTTCTGGTTTAATGGGATCCGGTGTTGCACAATCATGTGCTACAAGTGGCCGATTTAATTCGATTACATTGCAGGATGTATCTCAGGAACAATTGGATAAAGCACGTAAACGTGTTCATCAAAGTTTATCCAAATTGAAGGAACAAAAACGAAGTATGCTACTTGTTTTTTAGGTTAATAATCCTATTTATTGTTTGTTCTTTTTTTTCAGTCAATATTGATGATGCTGAAGCGGTAACAAATCGTATAACATTCAATACACAATTAAAACCTGTTGATGATAAAAATTTATTAATCATTGAAGCTATTCCAGAAATAATGGATGCAAAACAAAAATTGTTCAAAGATTTATGGTTGGTATTATTATTATTTCGCTTGATTTGATTATAATTTTTTCATTTTAATTCATATTTTTTTTAGTGAACAATTTAAATCAAATGATTCGGTCATTTTTGTCACAAATACATCATCATTACCTTGTTATGAAATTGGAACACATGTTACTTGCAAAGATCGTTATGGTGGTTTACATTTTTTTAATCCAGTACCATTGATGAAATTAGTGGAAATTGTTCGTACAGAAAATGGAACAAGTGATAAAACATTTGAAGATCTTCGACAATTTGTTAAAGATATTGATAAAGTTGGTGTTGCATGTAAAGATACACCTGGTTTTATTGTCAATCGTTTATTGGTACCATATATGCAAGAAGCTGTACGAATGTTAGAACGTGGTGATGCTACTGCACGTGATATTGATACTGCAATGAAATTAGGTGCTGGATATCCAATGGGACCATTCGAATTAATGGGTAAATTAATTGAACATATGAATTAATCAAACAGATTAATTATTTATTGAAATTTTTATTCCATAGATTTTGTTGGATTAGATACAAATCAATTTATTGTTGATGCATGGCAAAAACGTAATGATCCAACATTGACTATTTATCGTTCTAAAACAATTGATGAAATGGTTAAACGTGGTGAATTAGGTCGAAAAACCGGAAAAGGTTTTTATGATTATTCACAAAAGAAATGAACGTGAAAATGCTGAATTTTTTAAATAAACCTTATTTTTCTTGTTATTATCACCAATATAATCCTAATGATGAATGATAATGAATCTTTATAATTGAGCGCCACTTTACGTCGATGATATGAAAGCATTTTTTGCTGCAATTGATTAGCGCATTCGATCAATCAAAATAAACAAATTTTTTTTCTTTATTTATTTACATAAGCGGGTACAATTTTTTTTGTTGTTGTTTTGTTTTGTTTCAAAATGATTTCCAAACAAATTCTTTTGTTTCGTTCGATTAATCAACTACGTCATGTTCGGTTTTTTTCACAAACAGCATATTTGAAAAGAATTGAAAATGTAATGATCATTGGTTCAGGATTAATGGGTTCTGGTATAGCACAATCATGTATAACAACTGGTCGTTTTAATTCGGTAACATTACAAGATGTATCCGATAAACAATTGGAAAAAGCCAGGAAAAATATTCAACAAAGTTTATCCAAATTGAAAGCAAAGAAAAAAATTAATATTGATGATGCTGAAATGGTAACGAATAAAATTAATTTTTCGGTTGAAATGAAACCAGCAAATGATGAAAATTTGCTTATTATCGAAGCCGTACCTGAATTGTTGGAAATAAAACAAAATTTATTCAAAAATTTATGGTTAGTTTTTCATGATTTAAAAATATCTTTTTTTCAAAAAAAACTTTTAATCATGTCATAATAGTGAACAATTTAAATCGAATGATACGATCATATATGCAACGAATACATCATCATTACCATGTTATGAAATTGGTAAATATATTACCTGTCCGGAACGTTTTGCTGGTCTACATTTTTTCAATCCAGTACCATTAATGAAATTGGTTGAAATTGCACGTACCGATAATGGTACTAGCGATGATACATTTGAAAAACTTCGACAATTTGTTCAGGATATTGATAAAGTTAGCGTTGCATGTAAAGATACACCTGGTTTTATTGTAAATCGATTATTTTTTCCATATAAACAAGAATGTATTAAAATGGTTGAAAGAGGTGATGCAACTATCGAAGATATTGATACGGCAATGAAATTAGGAGCTGGTTATCCTATGGGACCATTCGAACTTTGGGGTAATTTATTTATTTTTAAAATTTCAATCAAATTAAATTAATCAAAAATCATTATATGATGATAATTAGATTTAACCGGATTAGATACAACTAAATTCATTATGGATGCATGGGAAAAACGTGGTGATCCAACATTAACTATGCATAAATCACCAATTATTGAAGAAATGGTTGCCAAAGGACATTTAGGTCGAAAAACCGGTAAAGGTTTTTATGATTATAGTTCGGATAAAAAGAAATGAATTTATTACAATATTGTAATTATAATTCAAACTTGAATTTTGTTTGGAATCAATAAACTTGAGAATATTTTTTTATAAAACAAAAAAAAACTGTACAATAAACTATGACGCATCTGCACTAATCAATGACGGTATTGACTCATTTATTGACTTGAATATGATGGAATTTTCATCATTCAATTTCATTTTAAACATTTTAAACTTGAATTCAGCATCTTTTTTTCCCTCGCTATATAAATACTCAATTTTTTGTAATTTTAAATTCATTTTTTTAAAAATCTTGGCTTAAAATTTTTTTCTCAATCATTTTTGTGCTTCTTTTTTGAGTTGATTTCACAATGGTAAGTTGGTTCTTTGAAAAAAAACAATTGAAAAAATCCGATTTTTTTTCATTAATCAGGAACATTATCATTATTCGTCTGGTCTACAATTTTTATTGGATCAATCACAACAAATTAAAGATTGGTCATCATATTTTCGAATGTTACCCATTGTTAATGATGAAGTTCTTAAACAAACATGTCGTTCATCAGGAATATCAATTATTTCGACATTGTCAAAATCAAAATCTCGTTCTGATTCGGCTAACCATATCAAAGATTTAATTTCGACCATCGATCGAATTAATAATGAACAAATTTGGCAATTATGGCGTTGGAAACCACCTGTTAAATCTTCATTACAATCACGTGATGATTATTTTCATAATCCAGCATCAATACCGCATACATTTATGTCTGAATTTAAAAAACATTTATCCGCTTCAAAAGATTTGAAATTTCGTACTTCCGAATTAAGGTTTGTTATAAATTGTGATTAAGTTAAATTCAAAATCTATTATTTTTCATCATTGTAGACGTTTGGCTGAAATTGAATATCAACCATTAATGACATTGGTTACACAAGATGATTATGATGATCATACTGATTCAATGGTTCGTAGTTATTTTATATTTAAAGATGGTGTTATGCCATTATGGGAAGATGAATATAATGTATTTGGTGGTGGTTGGTCATTAAATTGGAGTAATGATTTTGTACGTGAAAAAACTAATGAACATGATGATGATCATCATCATAATCATCATCATCACAATCATAATCATGGTTCGAAAAAGACATCAAAATTTATCTGGAAACAGGTAATAAATTTACTTACCGATCCATTGATGGTTAACTATTTGGATGAAATATGCGGCATTGGATTGACAATTCGTTCAAATAAAACTTATAAAATAACCGTTTGGAATCGAAATTCCGATGATACAATTACTAAAATGATGATTGGGTTTGTATAACTATTGTTGCATTTAATTATATAACTTGTTGCATTTCGATTCTCTCTGTAGACAAAATATCAAATCGATTCTTGGTCATTCGGGTCCTATGTTTTATTATTCTCATAAAAGTACATTAAAAAATCAATATGCAAAAAAGAAACAAAATAAATCAAAACGTAGAACGTCAAAATTATCAACAGAAAAAAAATCTGATCCCATAGATGATGCTCCCAAATTGAATCCAAATCGTTCATCAGGTTTTTCCACACATAGATTTTCATCTAATCAAAATCAATCATTACCTATCGTTGGATCTATTCAGATGAATTATCGTCTACAACCATCAAGAGGAAATGCTTGCACGCCTAATCATTTTAATCGTCAAAATTTTCATGTTAATCCATTGGTTTATTGATATTTTTCATTCTATAGATTTATTATGTTGTTGATTCAAACTTTTTCTTTTTTTTCAAACCTTGAATTATATTATGTTATCAATATTGGCAATGATCATCAATAATGTTGATCTTCGAAAAAAAAACAATTATGAAATTTTCTAAAATATCAATTTGAAAAACCGGTCAAATAAATAAAATTTTTGTATACAAAATGAAAAATATGTCCAATTCGAATGTTTGGGTTTAGTTTTTTTTTTGCTGTGCGCAGATCACGTGCTGGATAATTGGCAACGCCTTTTATGTATCAAAGTAATTTTTTTGTTTTGTTTTCATAACATTCGATTATTGGAATGTAATTGTTGACTCATGATTTCATCAAAATTGTCGTTCGATGAAGGTTTTTTTGGTTTATTTTCATTTTATTTTTTAAAAAATAACAATGATATTTGAAAATATTTAAATCAATTTGTTGGCGGTCATTTGTTTAATCCAAAAACAATAACTATAATTTCATTTGTTAGTCAAATATGTAAGTTTTTTTCCGTTTTTCATTTTTCGATCAAAAAATTTAATTTATTTTTTTTTGTTGTTGTAAAATCAATTCAGATTATGTTGGAAAGTTTTAACTATCAACCATTTTTTAACCTTGTCTATAATTTTGATCTGAAACAAAAGTTTCGATCAATATATGAATGGTTTATATTTAATAAAAATCATGTGACAATTAATAATGATATTGATGATAATACAAACGATAATCACCAAGCTGAAAGTCATCACCAATGGCCATCATCAATAACGACGGCTACAAAACAAAATTTAATCGAAGGTGTCGATGATGATGTTGTTGTGATATTTACTTTATTCTTTTTATTAATATCAATGTTTGCCTATTATTTATTTACAAGGTATGTGTGTTTTATTAGATGTTTTAGTTTTTTTTATATGTAAAAATGAAATCATTCAAATCAAGCAATGAATCTTTTGATTGAAATATGATTTTATCGTTTCAATTGTTATCAATCACATACACACAGCCAGCCATAAAGAGAATTTCCATAAACAGAACATTGTTTTTTTTTGTCACTTTAATCGAAACATGAAAATCATTTGAACTAATTTTTTTTCGCCTTTTTCATGCACATTGTATCCAATTTTTTTGTTCGATTCCTAATCATACAATGACCCTTCATTGGCATTGATGATGATCATGATTTCTATCTAATAAATAATAATAATATCTGTCTAGAGTTGATTGAATGTATTTGTTCATTATTGGCCAGATTCATTAATTTGTTGAAGTAGAAAAAAGGCTAATTTGCTGAGAATTTTTTTCAAACAAATTTTTTGTTTTGCATTTTAAATTATTTTAGAATATAAATCAAATATCTTGTCATTTTATGTTTATTTTATTTTATATAAATGATGATAATGTTGTTGTCAATGATGATGATGATGATTATGATGATGATACTGATTATGGTTGTTCCCCTAAATGGTCAAAGTCAATTTTTTTTTGTTTGTTTCTCCAAAAGTTTTTAATGTTTAGATTTCAAATTCCGAGGAAAAACACTTTGTTGCGTTGTGTTCTAAATTTTTTTTCCTTGTTGTTGTTAAGGCATCGATTTTTTTTCTGGGCAAACCAACAACGATTGAAAAAAAAAATGAAACAATATTTGCCGTTGTCAATTTCAAAGATAATAATCAATCAATCGTCGTTTTTTAAATAATGAAATGAAAAAAAATAAATAAAAATCCACATTTACATTTAATTTCACTTTTAGAATGTCAAATTTGTTATCATCAAAAAAAAAAAAAGAAAAGAAATTTCTTTCTTTTTTGTTTTGAAATCAGCACATTTTTTTTTGATTTGAAAAAAAAATCTTATCTCGGTTAACTTATTTTTTTCCATCATTATTAGATCAATAAATAAATCAGCTACTAGTCAGCAGAAATAATGAAGAAATGAAGAAAAAAAAATCAGAGCATAGCTCAAAAAAAAATAAATATATGTTTGAAGATCACTTCATTTAGATGCTGATAATGATTATTTTTTGAAAATTAAAGTGTGTGTGTGTGTGTGTGTGTGTGTGTGTTTGTTGTATACATGTGAAAATCACTTTGTTTATATTATGTTTGAATGGTGATGATGATTTTAATCTTTGAATTGATGCTGTTTCACAATGAAACCCAAAATCCAAACATCTCATTTATCTATCTTTCTCTCTCTCTATTTCCTCGAGGTCGATGACGATTTTTTTTGATTTGGAGTTTTCTCATGTCTAAATTACAACAAATTGGAAGAAAAATTTCAATTCAATTTTTTCATGAAAACCAGGAAAAAAAATATTTTTGGCAAATAATTTTATTAATTTTGATCAATTTCTCTCTATGCGATAATGATCATGATCAATATTTGATCAATATTGATGATTATCGAGATTCAATGTTTTTTCCGGTTTTCTTTCTTTTAGTTTGCATATGAATGGCTTGTTTTTTTTAATTTTTTCTTTATTTATCATTTTTGATAATCTTTTTTAATCATCAGGCTTTCTTCTTATGACATTTGATTGACATAATTTAGAGAAAATAAATATCTAAACATAAAAATTTTTGATTTTTTTTAAATTTCGATAAGTTTTTTTTTCGTTGTTCGAATTTATTCGGTGTTTCCCTAATGTTTTTTTATCGATTCAAATCCTAATGTGATGATATCGATCACTCTCGAATACTTGTTGATGTGTGAATTATGAACGTGTGATTTTTTTTTTTGTTGTAAAATTTTTTTTTCTTCTCTAAATGTATAATATTCATTAATCATATCTGTCAATTTGTCATGTTCAAGGTTTTCTAGTTAATCAATAATTGTTTGATATTAACTGTTGTAAAATTGAAAATTTTATTAATTTTTTTTCTGGTTAAATATTCATTGAACAACAATACTTGATCAGAAATTGATCTCTTTTTCCGGTCTTTCTGAATGTATTTGTTTCGAAATATCCATTACTTTTACTGTTATACTGATTTGATAAATGTCGACAAACAAAATGACGACAACATGTTTACAATTTGTTGATGAAATCCACACACATTAATTTCAATCAAAATGGACATAGATGATTTTGTTTTTTGTGGTAAAATATCTCGCCTGATTTTTTTTCTTTTTAAATTATGTCTGTTAGTATATAGATCGTAGTCGTCGTCGTCGTCGTCGTCGAAAACCTATCATATGCAAACATATAGATATTTTATAGACAAATTGAATTTTTTTTTTCGTTTCGATAATCCAATATTGTTGATTTTTTTCAATGATAATCAGCTGAGCTTATCAAAATTGAAAAGAGTGAAAGTATCTCTGTTGACAATTTATATATATACGTTCAGCAATTATCGATTTGTCAAAGTTTTCAACTAAGATGAATGGATTGTCATTGATCATTTGATGACGATGATAATGATGATGATTATGATTATTATTATTATTATCCCTCTTTTCAAACAGACACCCCATCATTTTGGCCATCCTTTTTTTTCATAAACGAATACAGTGTGTGTGTGTTTGTGTTGTTCATCATCGGTATTGGCTTTTTTCATCATAATTATCATCATCGTCGTCATCAATGATATTCATCGATATATCCTCGCGCGCACCCATCATCATCATCATCATCATCATCATCACATTCGCATAGTTGACAATACACATACATAACAGTTTCATTCGAGGCGTCATTACTTATAGACGCCTATGAATTTTTTCATTTTTTTTTCTCACTATTTGATTTTCGATTTTGTGACTGTTCAGGATTGTAGTGTTTACCAAGACAAAATTAAAAAAAAATTGAATATTTTTGTTTGAATCTGTGATAATTTCATCATTTTTCTTTGGAACTAAATTTTTTTCCTATTTCTGTTTGTTCATTGTTTTTTCTTTTGTCTGTCATTTTAATTGATCGCATTTTAAGTAGTAGATTAAGAGAAAAAAAAATGGAATTCTGGAACGTTTTACCATCTCGGCTGTAATTATTATCATTTTTTGTTTTGTTTTTTTCCTTTATTTATTTTTTATTTAAAATTTTTATTTTTTGTTTCACTTCAAATAGATTTGATCATTTCACAACGGTCACCTTAAATAGCCTTAATTCATCTTCATCGACCACATCATCATTGTTAATCGATACGACACAACAACAATCACAAACAATATTGTCAAATTCAAATCAACAATCAATAAACAATAATAATAATATGTTTCAACGACAAAGACATTTTAATTCTATGGATAGTAATTGTCCTGTCTGTTTAAATCCATTCCTATTGCCTGTCGAAACAAATTGTGGTCATTTATTTTGTGGTATGTTTTTTTTATTTGCTTATTTGTTTCAATTTTTATTCATTATTTTACTTTTCATCATCAATCAGGTCAATGTATAGTTGTTTATTGGCAACAATCACAATGGCGTGGTGGTCCGATAAAATGTCCTGTATGTCGACAACAAGTGAACATTTTATTACCTTGTTTTCAACTTAATAATATTAATCAAAATGTTAATAATAATTCTATGGTATCGAATTCAAATACTGAATCAACAACGTCAACGACAAATGGAGATTCATCAACTGAACAACAACCATTTTTAAATCCGACAAATAATATTGCCGACACAGCCCGACAAGTGACTTCACAAATCAATAGTTATAATAGAAGATTTTCGGGTGAACCACGGCCGGTATGTTTGCATGTTTTTTCATTTGAATTTCTCAAATAATTTTGATATTTTTTTTTCATTACTATTCTAGTGGTACGATTATCTATACGATCTCCCTACAATGTTGAGACATTTGACCAACGATTTTTTCTCATTCAATGGTCTATTCTACATGTTTCGTTTACGTGTTATCATTTGTTTTTTTGCCGCAATTCTATATCTAATTTCACCATTAGATATGATACCTGAAGCTGTGTTTGGTATATTTGGTCTATTTGATGATATTGTTGTTGTACTTTTGTTGGCCATCTATGTTACAATTATTTATCGAAGATTTCTTTCATCACGTTGGGGCGATGAATAATCTATTCATTATTCTATTCATCATCCGAAATGGTTTTGTCATTACTATTGGATTATTGTTCAGCAAGATTATTGAGCAAGAAAATCAAGAAACGCCTTGGTACTTGGAATTCTTTCCGAATCCATTTTTTTCTATTTATTGAAATTCATTTTACGATGTTACTATAATTACTGTAAATGACTGAACCATTCAGCAAGAACGTGGCAATGAATTTGTGAAATTCTTGATCAATATTTTTTGCCAATACAATTTTTATTATCTGTTTGTTTGTTTGTGAATGAAATTAAGTCTAAATAAAACGTCCAATATTTGTGTTCAAAATGAACCCAAATCATCATCATCATTATTCATCAGTTTTTGTTTTTTTTTCTTTGATTGCTTTAATCAAATTGATATTTTTTTTCTTTTCGGTATTTATTTATCAAAAAGAATTATACATCGTCTAGGTTTTTTTTCTATGGACAAAAAATAAAAACAACAGAAATTACATACAGAAAAAAAGTACATTTGAGATCAACAGGTTTTTTCCCTTTCTCTCTTTCAACATTACACACATATACACTTATCCATTGATTAATCAGCAAATGATAATAATATTTGGTTGTTTTTTTTTGTTATTTTTTCGCTGTCATACGATATTATACGTCAAATAACGCGAATTTGACGTAAATAGAAAAACGTTGTTGAAGATTTTCCGTTTGATTGCGAAAACAAACGATACAAATTATGCACCTATAGAGTTGTGTGTATAATAATTAAAATTGATTATATTTTTCTATATAATTACACACACACACAAATCTAGCATACATTTCGGTGCCAACGACATCGGATGTTTTTTTTTAAAAAAATCTCGCTATAACAGTTTCAATCAACGTGAATCATCAAAAAAAATTGGATGTCTTGACAAAATTCATTCAATATCAAGATTTTCATTTTTTTGGCTCCGATTTTTTTCTGTCTTCTGAGATATCATTTGACTATAAGAGTGATGGATAAGATTTGATTCAAGTACAATTGATTAACAAAATATGATGATTGATTTGATTTAATCTTTGAAATCTTCTTTCGGCTTTGAATGATTATCTACAGTTGTTGTTGTTGTTGTTAATGTTTCGGATGATTTTTTTATTGTATTTGTCGCATGACCATCATTTAGATTTAGATGTTGTTGTTGTTGTTGTTGATCATTTTGTTTTGGCAAAATTTTCTCCATTATCATACGATCATTATATCTGGTTTCATTAATACAGCTATAAATCCAACAAATTAATAATAATAATATTAAAAATCCCAATATAATCAATGACCAGATGACATAATTTAGATTTGTTGAACGTGCCGATCGTACACGATATAATTTTCCATCACCTAGAAATTATTGTTGCCAAATAAAAATTTGAATTTCTATTTCATTTTTTTTCATATTTACTTACGAATTTGCCATTGACTTTCATCATCATAATCATCATCATTATTATTGTTTGGTTGATTTTTGGAAAATTTTTCCCATTGTCCACAACATTTAGTTACAACCAAACCTTGTTGTGAAAATTTTGGATTCAATGATTGTTGATTTAATGCTATTAATGATTCTGGTGCACGACATTCAGGCAAAAATTGTTGATAATTTTTTGATTGTGAACACTGTTTGTTTATGAGAAAACAAGCATTAAAAAATTACCAATTCGGAAGATTAATTTGAATAAAATTACCGCTTCATTCATACAGTATAGATGATCGGTTCCATTGAAAACAATAATCATATATTCATCATAATCACTGTTTTTACCTTAAGTTTGTAAACAAAAATGATTAAGTAAACAAAATAAAGAATTAAGTCTACTTACGTGTCCAACCATAAACACCTGTTAGCTCAAATTCTGTTGGAATTTTATTAAGATAATCAGGTACAATAGCATTATATGTTTGATTTGTAATACGTTCCATATTTGCAAATAAATACACTTGCCAACGACGATTAAAATGTCGTTGATAAATTATTTTATCACTTTGATTATTTATGGATAATATTTGAAGATTTTGTTCAACAAAAATAATCATATAACGGCTATAATCATAACGATCATAGCTAATATGTTGAAATGCTAAACTTGGACGAAAATTATCATCCATTTCGAATAAAAATGTTTCCTTATTTTTTATATATGCATTTGATATATTACGATAAACAAGATCTAAACAAGTAAGAAAATGTTGATGAATACGTCCTGAACAAATTTTTGATGTCATTGGTTCGGCCATATGTAAACTGAATCCATAATCACCCGAAAAATTTTGTAAATAATAATAATCATCATCATTATTATTTTTGGAACGTTGTTGTTGTTGTTGTTGAAATTCAATCGATTTAACCTGCAATCGATCTGATCGATCAAAATATAATTGGAAAATTTTTTTTGTGAATAAATATAATGATTATAAAGCCTATTGTTGTTTGTATTGATATGATTAGCTGTAATAATTTGATTGAATGCAAAATCAAAACTATAATTCATTTTGAATGATGAACATGGAAAATTTGTTTCAATAGCCATTGATGATGATGATGATGAAACAATATTGATAAATATTAAACCTATATCATATGTGATGAATTTTTGGATTTTTCAAGAAAATTCTTTTCAAATTATAAAACACTTACCGATGAAAGTGATGATTGAAAAAAATTTTAATGATTTGTTCATAAAATTATTATTTACATTGAAATATTCACAAGTATTTTCACAATCCATTCGTTGTTTGATTCTTCTTCGTCTTGGTTGTTTTGGATTGATTATGATTGCCATCATCATCATCGAGAAAAGTTTCTGAGATTTTTTCATAATGAAAAATCTAAAATAGAGAAATAAAGAATAGGAAAAAAACATGATTGATATGCAAAAAAAACATGTTTTTTGAAATTCAAATAAAATTCAGCTTCATATTCATTTTTGAATATTTTGTTTTTCTTGAAACATCTAACTGTACCTGTACTGTTCAGAACATTAAAAATCATCATTCTCAACATTTTTTGTTCAAACATTTTCTCTAATATTATTATTGTAAATGTTTTACATAGCGGTAACATTACAAAACAAAACAAAACCAAACACTGAAATTTGAACAAAAAAAAAGGAAAAAGTAAAAAAATTTATTTGAACATGTGTAATCACCATCATTATGAGAATTTGACCAACAGCAACAGGTAGAATGAAGATTGATGAATTTTTATAATTGGACAGAAAATCAAATGGTTAAAACATAAATGAATATAACCTTCGAAGATAAATGGTCGATTTACAATGGTCGAATCGTTCATCATGATGATGACGATGATGATAATAATAATAATGGTGATGAAAATAAGAATAGGAAAAAATAAAGAAAAAATAATAATAATCCAATCATTGTAATTAATGTTAATAAGAATATTAACATAATTATAATTATATTCATTATTGATTTTTTTGTTGTTGAATAATTTTCAACATGGGAGTTATTATTATCCTTATGGTCATCACCATCACCATCATTATTATTTTTTTGATTTGGATCAGCAATACCACAAACGCAATCTAGTTGGCACATTTTTTTTCAACAAACACACTTTCGCTTTCTCTCTCTCTTTTCGGTATATCTAGCAATTCACAAAATATTTTTCGTTACAACAAGGTATCAATTGCTGAATTTTGTTTTTTTCCCTATCTTTTTTTTTCGTAAAAAAAACAAACAACCAATAACATTGACAGAAAAAAACTTAATGAAAATCTTTTTTGTTGTTGTTGTTTGCTTTTTTTTTGTCGAAAAAAAAACATTGACCGATTCATGGGTGTTACGAAAAATCGAATCGATTGTGTCATTTTGACATTTCTTTTTTTTCTTTTTTTTTTGGGTTTATAATTGATTAAGATAGGAAAAAAACTAAACAAAATAAAATAAATAAATAATTGAAATCAAGTGAATAATTATGGTTGCTGTTGTTGTTGTTGTGAGGAAATTGTTTTAAATTAAAATGTTTTCTTTCTGTGTATGTCTATTTCATCTATTTAGACTTATGATTTATTACTTAAGGATTTGTCGGTCATTTTTGTTATTATAACCCAGAAATAATAATAATAATAAAATACATTCATTTGAATCAATTTGATGTGAAAATTAGAAAATGATGATGAAAAGAACAAAGAAAAGGATATACTCACAAGTTTTTTTTTGACATTAATTTAGAAAACAAAACAAAACAAAAAACATTAATAAAGTGATGTTTTCAAACTTGTGTGTGTTTTATAACATCATCATCATCATCATCAATAACGACACATTTCAAATCAAATCAAATCAAATATAGTCAATTTAATGTTTTGGATTGATGTTTGTCTGCGTTTGTTTTTTGTTTTTTTTTTTTTTTTTTAAATCCATGGAGGCAGACAAATGGCAGTTATTCCATTTAATTTTCCCGAAAATATATTCTCAAAATGTTATGGATGCTGGCCAGAAATGATGACAGAATTGTTATTATTATGTTCAACAAGTTGTTGTTGTTGTTGAAAAAACAATGAAAATAATGACAATTGTGGTTTACCAATCAACCAAAAATAATGATTATTATTCAAATGAAATCATTTGGTTATTGTTTTTGTTATTTAGAACAAATGTCAATTCTATTCATCATTAAAAGTAATGATCATCATCATCACTTGAGTGATGGGATTAATAAATGAAAAAAAACAAAATATGAAACCAGACGGATTGTAATGAAGATGATGATGATGATGATGAAAAAAAACCATCAAGGCTGTATCGATTTAATCGATTAATCAATAATAATTCAGTTTTGTTGTTGTTGTAGCAAAAAATCCATGTTCGTATTATCCATGGATACATCTCTAAACAAAAAAAAACATTATAAACATTCTCACATCAAACACATAGACTAAATCAAATGTAAATATGAAACCTATGATGATGAATAACGGGGCAAAACAAAAAACAAATGTCTGCGTTGTTGTTACATACCTGATTTATTTTATTTATTTTTTTGCTGTTTTTGTTATGGGTGATTGAAGCGTATTTGAATGACAAAAATCAATGTTTTGAATTGAAGAAAATAAAAAATGAATGATTTTTTTGAATAAAATCACATTGAATTTTGATTGATTTGTCGGTGACATTGATTTATTTTTGTTGTTTGTTTTAACAATCGAACAACATTCATATCAATGAATAGAAAAAAAACAATGTAATAATCAGGCATTGAATGATCATGATTCTATGAATAATCGATCAATCGATCGATTAATCAAACAACCGAATTCTATCGACAGGAAATCAAAATAACTTTTTGATGATCGTACTTTTGTGTATTTCCTTTCAAAAAATGTTTGTTTCACATTATTAATTGATTCTAGACATTTGATTGTTGATGATTGAATGAAACAAAAACAAAAAGTTTGACGGATATGATGAATGCAGGATGTTTGCGAACAAAATTAAAAAGGATTAACTCAGACACATAGAGTAGAAATAGCAATTCGAATGTTTTGTATTTTATTTTTTTTGATTAATGAAATTCATCAATGTTTGGCTTTAATCATCATTGTGGTTAACAATCATATTCTACGTACATTTTGATGATGCGTAATACGACTTTCATGTCATAATGAAGATCAATGACTTAAAGTTTGTTGATTCACTTTGATTCATAATCATGACTTTGTAATATTGGTAAATTCTATAGTTAATGGGTTATATTTACGGTTTCAATTGCAGTTTCAATTTTCGAAAATCATTCATTTGGATGTCATCGATTCTTTGATTTTCAATAATCAATTTTCAAGTTCCTGGTTGAATTGAAAAGGCACGCTATTTTTTTCACAATTATCATAATATGATTCAATCATTCGAAAGCATGGATTATTTTTTTTCCATACGGATCTTATTTTTTTTTCTATTCACGATGTTTTTTTCCAACAATTAACAGACGATTCACTTTTTTTGTGTCTTTGTGTGTGTGATTTGTTTCCATGTTTGTTTCTCCCTAACAACGAAGTTGAAAAAAACATCGACAAAAAACTAAAAATAATTATTTAACTAATGGTTGTTTGTCTATGTCATCAGTATGTATGTGGTGGAAAATTTTTTTTTCTTGTTACCCGAACTACTGATATACGAGTCTTCTTGGTTATTGTTGTTATGTGTTCCTTGTGTTGGTTTTGGTGATGACGATTCGAAGAATTTCGAAATCTCTAAACCCAAAGTTCAAATTAACAAAGAATCATAGACTTGAAACATATGGATATATTATTGTTGCATCGTTTGCCAATTCGTTAGTCAATTCAATTAGCCGAATCATGTACAATTTTCAATGTTGAAGACATCTGTTCTACTTTTTGTTTTTTCACTCAACAACAGTGAAAAAAAGGAAGAAGCTACAGCTGTAATGTAAAACAATATGTATGAAATTAATCATAGAATAGAGCATCAATAATAACAGTTTTTATTTTATTTTATTTCATTTCACCTGAATTTTCAACATCAATCTCAAATCATTGTTTTTGTTTTTAAAGCAATGATTTTTGAAACAAACAAAATCGAAATAGTTGGGAGTGATTAATTTAATAATTTTGATTACATTGGTGTTGTTGTTCTTGACAGTTTTTGAAAGAAAAAAAAACATTTAAAAAGATAAAGATAATGATGATGATGATGATGATGATAAACTTTGATTGAAAAAGAAGCCATTGGAATTTTTCGTTTTTTTTTAAAGAGAAAGTATCCACGATCAATGATCGGGCGATATTGATTCATTGTTGTTTATGTCCGGTTCGATTTTGCCAAATTTCGCAAGCTGTTGACATTTTAACAATTCATTCGTCTCTTTCTATAAAGGATAATTATCAGAATTTTTCAAAAATTAGAATCATAAAAAAACAAAAACAAAATTAATTACCCGAATCAATTCCTGAATAATAATCAAATTGGATGTAATTTGATCACAATGATTTTGTTGTGAAAAAATTGTCATACCATCATTGTTAAAATAGCCACCATTAACAATCGAACGTTTTCCACCGGCTCTCCAATCTTTTGAAAATGTTATCTGTGACATTGTCGATTGTATCTGTAACATTAAAACAATTGATGATAATATGGCAATCAAGCCAATAATACGTTTATTGATTGAATTGGACATTTTGTTGATCATAATTCTTCAAGAGATTAAAATTTATTTTGGTTTTTTTGAATTCAATGAAAAGAATGATTGAAAATACCGGAATCAAATTGGTTTTTATATAGTTTTTTTCTGATCGGGAAAAAAGACTTGTTTATCAATTTGAATAAAATTTGAATTACAAATCAAGGTAAATGGATTTTTAAGTGTTTTTCAATTTAAAATTTCAATTTATTTTGAAAAAATCTTTTTTATCAATAATTTTTTTAGGAAAATAAACATAACCAAAATTTTAAAAAACAATTTTGTCGATTTGATGATGATTTACATAGATGAAATGGAATGCTACAAACAAAATAATGATGACGTTGTATTTGTGGATTTGATGATAATTGTCATAAAAAAATTTGTTGTATTGCCGCTTGAATACCGGCCCATGTTTCGGTTGCAGTTGGCCATATTTGATCGGCTGGTAATATAAAACCATAAAATCCACGATCACGAAGTTCGACTAGATATGCATCACGAATACCTAATTTATGATAAATCCAATCCATCATAAAACCGGAACCTAAATATAATTTTGATCCTAATGGACCAATATCATATATAACACCATTCTGTTGACGGACAGCTTGTTGTATTGATCTTAAAACACGCATATGATGATTATGATCTTTAGTTTTTTCTGTTGTAAATGCATTTGGACATGACCATAATTGATTGAATGAATGCAGCGATAATGTCATTTTGATTCGATGACGATTATTCGAAAGTAAATCACTTGCTGCACGAACTTCAGGTTCAGAAAATGGTTGTGGACCTTGATACAAAAATGAACATGGATTTTTACTTGAACCAGAACCACCAAAATTAATATCATAATTTCGATTGAGATCAACACCTGTACAACGTTCGGGCATTGAATGACGTGATAAACGACTACCAATATATGGTCGACGATTTTTACGCCACATTCGATCTTTTGTCCATGTATAAACATAACCATCAACATTCAATACTGGTACAATAATGAAATTGATTGGAATTTTTGAATAAATTGCCTGATCAATTATATACAATGCAGTTGTAACGGTAACCCATTCTCTTGCATGTGTACAACCATCAATCCAAAGAAAATTCGGGTCATTAGGATTGTTCAATATTTCAATTGCTTGTATTGGGCGATTTTCATGTGTATAACCAATTGTGAATAATGTTATTCCGGATGAACGTAAATTGGCTACATCTTCAAGATAACGATTTACTTGTGCAATCGGATAATAACGATTTAATGCAAATTTTGGCACTAATTTGCTATAATGAATTGGATTACCAGCAACACGTGCATTCATCATTGTTGATGAATGATCATTATGATTGTAGATAGGTTCATCTTCTTCATCATCATCTTCAATATTTGTTGATGACATAATATCATTACCAGACGGATGAAATGTTGTTTGTGATGATGGTCCAATAATATAATTATTCTTTTGATTTGTTGAATAGGGTTGATGATGATGATGATTATGTTCAGCATCTAACCATGATTGAAGATTTGATGTAACAAAAACAGGTGGTTGACGAAGATAACGTAAATCACGACGAACACGTTTTAAACTTTTTGGTCCAATTCGTACAAATGCGTAAGTATTATTAATATCTGATTGATCATACCAAAGTATTTCATGATTATCATCTGGATGATTACGATAATCATCTTGATCAGTAAATATTTTATTCAGATCATGATTTAAAATCTTGATTATTGAATGACTAATTGAAATCAAGGGAACAAGGTAAGAAAATTTCAAAGAAAAATGTATTAATCAAATTGAAAAGAAAAACATGAAAAAAAAGTTTATAAATATAGAAAAATTTGTTCAATCACACGAGCAATGTACATCCGATCTAAAAATAGAAAGTTTTAGTTTAGTTTTTTAGTTTTCTAGTTTTCTTGAAACTTGTCTAATTGGTTCTATTTGAAATTAGTTTTTTTATTATCTAACTTTAACATCATCATTTAGTTCATTAATGGCTTGTTAAAATTAGAAATATGGTTGTTTGTTTGTCTGTTGTTTTGACCATTAACTGAATAAAACACTTACTTTGTATAATCAATTTTATTATACTTGTCATTATCATTAATTGTTTCCAAAGTTTCTGAATTTATTTCTAATTGTTTTGGTTGAAAATTTTTTGCCAAAGATAATGAATAAACAGGTGTAGTAGTGATGTTAGCTGATGATATTGTTGTTGATGATGATGATAATAGATAAACTATTGATAAAATCAATAAAAATTTATTTCCTAAAGATGATGATGATGAAGTGAATGTTGTCATTCTTGTTACTGGTGTTGTTGATGTTAAACACTCAGAATCAATATGATTATCAATAGAATCGATTGATTCTTTTTGATCAAGAATCTTAATTGTTTGTCTATTGATAACGGTCATTTTGTGGATAGTTTGTTTGGTTGGTTTTTGCAAAACAGAATCCGGCAAGGTTTATTATTTGATGCTTGAGAATTGTGAAAGTCTAAAGACGAAAAAAACAAAAACAAAAATTATTTTTTTTTAAAAAGACTTATGATGATTAAAGCAAAATTTGTAATGACAAATAATGATTTCTGCTTCTTCTTTTAATTCAATTCAACATAATTAAATGTTGATCATTGCATTATTAAAAATACATAATCAATGTATCGATCGGTTGTTGATATTGAAATCAAATGATGATTCAGATTTTTCATTCATTTTCTTTAATCAATTTGAATTGACAATTTTTTACACAACCAAAAAAAAAAATCTATTTGATCATCATTTTTTTTCTGCCTACAATTTCTACTACTGTGACTCTTTGCTCCAAAACAAATAAAACATTTACATTTGAAGAAGCCTTTGAAACGGACAGAGAAACTTTTTACCAATCACCTTTGTTGTTGTTGTTGATGATGATCTTCAATCATTCGATCATAAAATGATCAACGATGTTGGTCCCGGAACATCAACATCATTATTCCAAAACATAGGAAGTGTAAGCGAAATTCACAATCAAAATACACACAATCAATGAAAAAGAAAAACTCAAAAATCGGTCATTAAAAAATTGATGCCAATATGTTTCTTGTCACAAAACAATCAATCGTTTTTTTTTGTTGTTGATCACATCATTAATGAATTTTTGAAAAAAATCGTTTTCTTCATTCAAAACAAACAAACAAACAAATTTTTTTTTGTTGTTGAAAAAAGTAAATCGTTTATAATAACGATAAATAGATGATGATGATCATCATCATCATCATCATCGTTGTGGAACGAATGAAAATCGAAAGTGGTGGTTGTTGTGTTTCAAGTTGTTTTTCCGTAGATGATATTGATGATGATGATGATGGAACCTATGTAACAAAACAGGACATGTGTTTCTTCGTTTATTTGTTTGTTGAAAAACACGCTTCCCAATCTAAATCCGTAGTTAATTGTTGATGAGAAAAAAAAACAACCTTTTTGGAAAAAAAGTTTATTTCTCTTTCTCTCACTCTCTCCCTAGTTTTTTCTTCCACAAAATACTCTATCGTCAACAGACCATATACAGTTTTTTTTTCGAAAAAAAAATCCGTATTACCGAACAAGGTGTGTTAGTGCTCTCTTTTTTTCGGTTTTTTTTTGTCTCATAATAATTTCAATTAAAACGATATTTATTAAACAAGTTGGTTTTAGTTATACATATTATCGATAAATAAAAACTTACATTTGGTTGAAATGAAGAGATGTTAGGAAGAAATGTCGTTCTGAATGGAAATTTGAAAAAAAATTTAATTTTTCAGAAGAGAATATGGATGATGAATGATGGTGATGATGATTTTGACAAAAATGGTCATCCTAATCGAATCTTTAATCAAATTATTCTCATAATTTATACTCATTTGGTTGTTGTTGTTAGCTGTTGGTTTGCAGTTCTTGCAAACAAATTACATAAGCAAAAAAAAATTGTACACTTTGGATCTATTATCGGTTTTTGCATTTAAACACACATGTTGTTGGATCATAAGATATTTTCACCGCCCACCCATTGAATTTATTGTTTTTTGTTTTGCTTATTTTGTTTGGTTGTCATCTACATTATTATCTTCATAATAAATCATTCATTATTGAAGCGAAACAAAACAAAAAAAGAAGAAAATTCCGTGGGCGAATTCAATTGATTATTAGTTGTTGTTATTGATGAAACAAAAACAACGTGAACAGCTATTGAATAGCCCGAATTTTTTATTTTCAATTCAAATCATCATATGGATTTTAGCTTTCATTTTCATTTACGAAAAAAGCCTACTTAAATAAATAAATATATGATTCAATTAACATTCATTTTCATTTCATTTTTATTATCGTCGTCTATACTTTATAAGTTTTCTTTCTTTCTCGTTTGTTTCTTCACCCACTATGTGTTGATGATTACCTTGAAGATTGAATTTGTAAGTTGTAAAAAAAGAAGGAAAGAAAGAAAGAGAAAACACTATTTTTCTTCACGAATTTAATTATGATGATGATGATGGCTTAATGACGATTGTTTCATATGATGTATACGAAACGAAACAACAGATTATGGTCAAGGAAAATATTATTACATTTAAATGGAATTATAAGTATTCAATGTACAAGCAAAATAATTTATAATGAAATTTCGCATGGAATAAAAGTAGATTATCGTCAGAACGATATATCCTCTTCCGTACAGAAATCTCATATTTTTCCAATATATGAAATAGCTACATTATGTTTATATAACTTCCGGATATATTATTTTTTTGATGATAACTAATTATAGATATTATATAATATATATCTATCATCAATAAATCTTATTCAAAGAAAAGAAAACGAAAAACGATTGACAAGCCATAATTTTTTTTTCTTCGCTACTGATTAATCTCTTATTTGTTAATCAAATCAATTTTTTAGGCAAAGCTAAAATAATTTTTAAGCCAATTGTCGAATGAAAAAAACTGGCTGCTGTAATTCGGCAACAACCAAAAAACGTGCTAATCATATAATGGCAAACATTTTGAATATTTACATAAACATTCTTGATAGAAAAATCATCATAAATCACATCATTGACAAGAATCAATGTCGTGTATTTTTACATGCCGAATTTTTTCCCTAATTCAACTACCATTCAATATCATTGGATTTTTTACAAGCAAATTTTATAATAGGCATAATAAATTATAGACAAAAACATCTTTATTTCTGTTACGGGTATCCCCTCTCTCTCACGAATGATGATGATAAGGAAAGTGCTTTTTTTTCTTCAAAAAAAAAAATTCATAAATTATTCAATAAACATAATGATTACCATATTATCATGATCTTTAATCATATATACACTACTATATATATCGTTACGTTTTTTTTCCATTTTCCCCCAAAATCAATTTATTTATAAATTACATGACATAATTTATTGATATACATCGGTGGCCTTATTTTCATTTTTCTGGAAAATCAAGCTTCCAAATAAAACGAAATAATGTTCCAAATAAACTCAAAACGAAAGCAAAAGCAAAAGTGGATTAGAGCAAAGACAATCTGATTGATTGATATTTGATGCTTGATATTTAAATAATATCCGGTACATTTGTTTGGCGGCAAAGCCGGTTCTCATTTTTATTTAAACCAAAAATGATGATGTTGATTGAATTTGAACATAAATTAGTCATGTCAAAATGTGTATATCATTTAATTATTATCATTTTTTTTCTTGTTGAACAGATAGAAAAATCCTAATATAGCTGATGTTAAAACAATAATTTGCACCAATGTATTGTCTGTCTTTTTGATGACAATCATATGTCAACATAATCATAATTCATTGAGAAAAAAAATCCATCATGATCAATGTATTGAATTGTGAATGACAAGAGAAATAAAAATGCTATTTATCAAAATAATCATTAATCAAATAAGTTATTTTAGACAAAAAAAAAAAATCAATGATGGTTTATCCTCGATCGTGAAAAACGATAACCTTCAATTTAAGAAACTAGATGGTAGCACAGGTTTCATCTAATTTGGTTACGATGAATATTTATTTATTTTTTGTATTTTTGCAAATAAACAAAAGAAACTTTCGAAAAATAACAATTTTATTAAATTCAAAAATTCGAATAACACTTGTTAATATTTAAATAATAACAGTCTAACTTTCTAATAATCTTTCACGAAGATTTTTATCCAATTTATAACCATCTGGAAGATTTTGATCAATTTTTTCTCGTATAGTACTAACATCTTGATATTTGATTTTTTTATTAAATGAATCGAGTATTTTCATTTGTTCATCATTAAGATTGAAATCAAAAACTGATATATTTTCTTTAACACGTTCTGGTTTTGTTGATTTTGGAATGGTAGGTACATTATGCTGTAATGACCAACGTATTAAAACTTGAGCCGATGTTTTTCCAATCGATTTTGCTATATTTTTTACTTGTTTTTCATTGATTAAATTTCCCATACCTAAAGGACAATATCCTTGAATTTGAATTTGATTTTCATAACAATATTCAATAATATCTTTTGGATAATGATATGGATGGAATTCAATTTGATTAACAAATGGTTTCATTGAACCATATTCATATTGTCGTTCAATATCATCAATTTTATAATTTGAAACACCAATAGCACGAATAAGACCTTCATCATATAAGCATTCAAATGCACGCCATGTTTCGCCTAATGTTTCCCATTTATTATGACATTTTGATGATACTTCAGGATAATGTATAAGAAATAGATCTAAATAATCTACACCAAGTCTTTGAAGTGATCCACGAAATGCTTGTTTTGTTGATTCAAATCCACAATCAATAGGCCATAATTTTGTTGTTAAAAATAATTCCTTTCGATCAATATTACTTTCCTAATCGGGTAAAAGTTTTTAATTAATAAAAATATTCATGAAAAATCAAAAAATCAAACATACTTTGATTGCATATTTTAAAAATTCTTCAGTTCCATATCGTTTAGCCGTATCGATTAATCTATAACCACATTTTTGTAATGCATAAACAACACATGAATGTGAATATCCACCACTGTGTGATGTTCCTATTATCAAAGAAAACAAAACAAAAAATCAATCATAATTCATTCATTCGGTTGATTATTACCAAGACCAATCATTGGCATTGTCACACCATTTCTCAAGGTGATTTCGAATGATTCATTAATATTTTTTGTATGATTATTTACATCTTGTTGTTGTTGTAAATTAATGTTGTTCATTTCATTGAAAGATTTTCGAAACCAGGATGAACAGGAAAAAAAATTTCTGAGGAACAAAACAATATTTAACAATGTAAAATTGATTTATCAACAACAACAAAAAGACGGATATACCAAACAAAAAAACGTATGATCGAACTTTTGAATCAACAATAACAAACAACAACAAACAGGCGATCATATAATAATGTTCTAAAATTAGTATCACTTTACTATAACTTTATTATAACTATATGCTATATAATTATATTACAAAACTACGACAATACCGAAAGAATAACGGTAGAATCGAAAGAATTTGGTTTTCGATACAGAATATATACCACTATGCACATATTACACACGCTATATAATAGTTTTTTCTTAAAATTCAAACGATTTTTTTCAAAAATCTGATCTAAAAGGATACGAATATCAATAGTAGAGATATTAGAATTAAAAATTTATTCATCATTTTATAATATAATAATGATATAATTTACAAGCATTATATAAAATACAGTTTTATTTAAAAAGTTTATTTAAACACAAAATGTACATAATTTTATAAGTTAAGTTATGATTTTTTTTTCCTGGAATTTTATCCATTACAAATGACTGTGTGTGTTTGTTGTTGTAATGATTTTTTTTGTAATTTAAACAAGGAGAAATGAGATGAAAAGGCAACGAATATATGAATAATGGACGATAGATAGCAGAGAAACAGAAAAAAAAAGATTGAGATTCCCATTGTGTTTGGCACAATTAATTTGTGTCGGCGGTGTTTGTTTGTTTGTGTTTGATTAAAATAAAATTAGATGAGCAGGAAAAAATAGATTTTTTGTTGTTGTTGTTTGGACGACTAGGTCTTGAATAAATTGTTCTCTGGAATTGAAATTTACATTGAATTTATGTTTGTGTGTGTGTAAAGGATGTGTTGAAAGACTAGCATTTTGAGATTTTGGCAAATACAACAATCGATACATGTCAAGAATCCATTCTTACATTCCATCTCTAACATTAGTTATTATTATTTTGTTGTTGTTGTTGTTGAAATATTGTTGTTGAATTTTGATTTGCATTCATTATCACTTTATTACGAATTTTATTTTCAGCCGAATATGATACAAGTAGATTTGTTGATTTTTGTAATAAATCAGGTAAACAAACTGGTGAATCTTTAGTTAAATGCCAAAGAATATTTGAATGGCCATGTTGTTGTCCATGATGTCCGTTGTTATCAATATTCATAATTTTGCTGCCATCATCCATCTGTTTACCGGCCGATGTTTTATCATAAATATTTGCATTTGAATGATAATGATTTTGTTGCTGTTGTTGTTGTTGTGATTGAAATATTCTTCTAGAATTATTCGAATTACTTGTAAATAATAATGGTCTATCCTCATAAATTGAGGATGTACTGAGATCATCTTCATTGACTGTTGTTGATGATTTTTGTCCATAAAGAACTGATGATGAATTAATCATTTGCATTCGACGATGATATTCATTCAATGTTGCAGCTGATGCAATTGAATCACTATCAATGCTTTCATAAATATGATCAATATTCGATATATGATGTGGATTTGGATTCATTTGTATAATGTATTTATTATCAATAACATTAGATGGCTGATTATTATGCTGTTGACGACGAATAAATTGATTTCCATTTAAATTATGCAACGTTCCAAATTGATCGATCAATGGTTTTGTTTTGATTTTGCGTAATGAAAAATTATCCATTAATTTTGTATTGAATTCAATAATTGGTTCTTGTTGTTGTTGTTGTTGTCGAATATCTTGATTAGATGTTTTGACATCCATATCAAGATTACTATAATTATACAAAAGGGTATTGATTTCTTGCTGTTGTGCCAAAATAGATTGGTGATCTTGTTTGCATATATTTTTGTTGTTCATTAAATCTTGTTGATGAACAGTTGGAAAATTCCATTGTGTGGTATGTGACTATTTGTGAAAATGATAGGAGAAAAAAAACGAAAAAGATTAATTAATGAGATGACAATCAAAAATAATAGGAAAGTATTAATATGATAATAAAAAAAGATTTTCAAGTGCAAAGCATAAATATGAAACTATAGTGAATTTTTTTTTAAATATAGATTTTTAAAAAACAAAACATGCACACGTGCAGGACGATGCAATACCTGGATGAGGATAAGAGGTATAACGTACAATGGGCAATGGTTGTTGTACTTGGCCAATACATGGAGACATAGACATCGATACCGGACTAATTGCATTTGGTGATGAAGGTGAATGGCCAATACCACCACCATTACCACCGATTGGTGTATGTACATTAATGCCATTCACTTGTGTAGAAGTGATTTGTGTGACAACTGGTCGTGTAGAATAAACGTCCGAAGTAGTTGAATTTTTTGTCGTATTATTACTTGATATTTGAGATCGATGATGATGATGATGATGATGATTATTATTACCAAATGAAAATGGTAGATAACGAAATATTAATGAATGTTGAATATTTTCGGTCTTAAGTACACAAAACAAGCCCACAAATAATGTTAATAATAAATTGAACGAAGCAAATGTAATGGCTATTATTTGCGAATCTTGTGCAAACATATAGGCAAAAGCTAATGGCCAATTTATTGATTGAAACAATGTCAATAATAGAATCCAATTGATCATACTTTTTGAACCACCAAGACGTATATCTTCAAAACATTTAATCGTTGTTGCTGAAATAGTATGATTTCGTATGATGACATAAGCAAACAAAACAAAAATTAAACTAGCCAATATAAGACCAATGAAAGGACCGATGAATGTAAGGTAGACATAATTGTTGGCCGGTGTTAACAATAAAAATTGGCTATAATAGGTTGGTAGTGGAGCAAAACATGCAATCACAATAATCAATGGACCAATATAGGCAAATGAATAATACCACCAAAGACGTTTTGAAGATTTAAAATGTTCATAAATTAGATTTACATTCATATAAACATCAAATGCTTTAAAGAATGTCCAAAAAAATGAAGTCAATAAAAAATAATGAAATATAGCTAAACAAGGAGTAAATATTGTGATATTATCCAACGTATTTATCATACAGATGTAAATAAATTCCGATATAAACAATGTAAGATAAAGATTACGATGATTCGATGCTGTGATTTTATTGCCAACCGGTGTTAAAAATAATAAAATGGTCAACAATGCCAATATAATCATACTGATTGAACAGCTGGCCATTACTAATGATCGACCAATGCCGATCGATGAATCTGATTGATTGTCGACAATCGTTTTTATTTCACTTAGCACAGCAAAATGTGTAAGATGATTACACATACATATAGTATGTGTACTGTTTGTCGATTCAACCCAACAGCCATCGGTTAGCCAATTTTGATGCTTCATATTCCAATAAACACATTGTGGATTAGAAATATTTTCCACTTGTATATGGCGTAATATAATGGTAACTGGCTGTGATAAAGGCGTTGGATGATCAATAGGGCCATCATGTGATAGTGCAGCACCGATTACATGTGAATTAATAAGCATTAAATTTTGACTTGCATTCATCTGTAATCGATTTGCCATATGTGTATTATAACGTTCAAAATCGGTTTGAGGTGATGGTTTTAATAAATCTTCAATACGATAATATGCGAAGAATGATACTTTAGCAAGGCCTAAATAAATAAGATGATTAAGGACAACAAAATTGGTTAGTTGTCAAGAACAGATTAGTTAGAATTAAGATTTTTTTTTAAATACCTCCTTGTGAATGATCAACTAAAGATTGTGCGGGAAGAAATATGGAATCTTCCATTCGTGTCCAATCATTTGTTCCGGTTATATCCTCATAAGTAGGAAATTGTAAACTTATAGGCATGCCAGTATCAAGAACATGTACAGAAACCACTGTGGAACATTAAAGAAACAAAAAAAAATTCCATATTAAATCTATAATGATAAAAGAATTTGAGTATATTGAAATCGGATACTTACAAACATTAGGACGAGCAATGGCTGTAGAACCATCATGATTAGTATTGTCGGCTAATAGTAAGGCACTTTTTTCTAATGATTTGATTAAAGCTGAAGCAACTTCTTTTCGATTGATTATGTTCAAATCAAGCCAAGCATCATCTTGTCCATTTCCAAGTAAATTACTAACAATTTCAACAATAAATGTTAGCAATTCTTTAAGAACTTGATGTCGATGCCAAACTTCAACCGTTTGTAAGCTTTGTATACTGGTTATTGTATGTTCAAGAAATTGTTGTATAATATTAGCAATTTTAACTAAATCTTCTGAATATAATGGTTTAGTTAATGTCATCAATGCTAGTTCACTAGCAATCTTAATGACTGATTCACGATTATTTAAACGTTCATCAAGATTATCAAGCCATAATGAACGACATTCACTAAAATCAGGTCTTGGTGGATACCATTCAGCAATACCTAATTCATGATTATAAATACAACGCCATTTAACAAAACCGGTAGCACCTCCTGGACATTTTTGGCTTGTCATATCATTTTTACGTATAGAATTCCAAAAAAGACTACGAACAAATGAACTTGGACAATAATCTTCCGGTGAAATATCAACATTAATACCACCATTACTACCACCATATAATGAACTTAATGAATTATCTTGTGGACGAGTAAATATATTCGATGATGATGATGGTGATGATTGATCGATTGGTATATCAAGATTATTATTATTATCAGCTGTATTAAAGGGCAACAATGGTGCTATTGTTAAAGGCAATGTATTATCAAAACGTTCAGCGGTAGGGACCATCATAGTTTTATTCCATCGTATATTTAATCGATCAGATGAATCTGAAGATGATGATGATGCTATAACGGGCTGATCTTCAGCATGTGTCATATAAGAGGAATCGGTTGTAAGAGGAGGAAGTGGTGCAGGCACAAACACTGTATCTATTGGACTATTATTATTATTATTCGGAATAACCGGAATAGTATTGTTCACGGTTGAAGAAGACTCGATTGGTGGTCGTCGAGTGGTCGTCTGTAATGATGTTGACTGTGATGACGACAAAGATGATGATGATGATGATGAGGAAGGAAAAGATGCAGATGAAGATGAAGATGACATGATTGAAGAGGCTGAGCCTGAAGTCAAAGACAATTTTAAAATAAAGAAAAATGAATTATCATTTAAAATGGATGATTAGTGTGTTTTGTGAATGAATGAAAAGAAAAACAAAAACTAACCTTGAACACAATGATATTGAACTTCAAGATATTTGGCCGTCCCAGGACATGGATCATCAAATAATTTACTTGAAACAATGACACTACAGCTAGATTTGTTGCTACATCTATTTTTTATTTCAAAAAAATTATCATCATCATCATCATTATTATAATGATAATAATAATTAAAAGAAAAAACAAAGCAAAAAAAAATATTAGTAACAAACAAAAAAAAAGCAACAATTAATGTATAATTATAGGGTTCAATGATAGAAAAGATGGAGCAATTAAAATTATGAATTCAAAGAACATAGAATATTTTAGAATTTCTTTTTTAAAAAAATAATGATAATAATAATTACCTGTCGGACATGATTAGAAATGAACGATAAGACATACACATAACACTTAAATCAAGACGTCCACCTTCATTACAGATGCTTAAACTAAAACGACCATAATTGGCACGTACTAAATGTATTGATTCATTTGGTTCACAATTTAATTGTAATTCACGATGTTCACAGGCATATGTTGTTTTATATTGTATACGAGCTATATAAGAAAATTCCGCAAAAAAAATGATTAATTAATTATTTTGTTTAATCAGAAAAAGAAAAGAAAATCATTCATTTCAATGGTAAACATAACGAACAAAAACAAAAACAAAACAAAACAAAAAGGGTAATTACCTCGATTGGGAGGACTTATGGAAAAATTGGATGCATTCACTATAAGTTTTCCAATAACGTAAATAAATAAAAACGCAAATAAAAAAAATCAATTAAAATAAAATTCAAAACAAAACGAAAAAAATAAACAGAAAAAGAATAATGAAAGATAGAAAAGAATAAGCAAACAGAAAGCAAATGAAAAATCATCATCATCATTTTTTTTTGGGCAATTTAATTCAAATCAACGAAGAAAACGACGAAGAAAAAAATTAATTCCGTTTATTTATAATCAAACGGATTTTTTTGATATAAATACCCGCGATTATCATTATCAACAACAAAATCAACAATGATAAATCTGTCCAAATGAAAAAATAATCAAGTATTTAAAATGGCTGTGTGGCAGACTAAATCATTTCAATCATCAACAGTATTATCATCATTTTTAACGGAATCTTGATTTGTTTTTTTTTTTTTTGAAGAAAATTTTAAAAGATTTTTTTTTATAAATTAAAATCAAACATCAAGATGACATATAACTGATTAAATGGAGAAATGAAACTTCAAATCGGAGATAATCGGTTTTTTTCTTTCTTTCGTTTTTTCGCCTCTGATGCGAAAAAGAAACGACGCCAAGGCGACCTGACCAATCACCAGGTCAATCAGGCAGGTATTTCCATCGGTCACACACACACACACACACATAGACATAGACAGACACATGTCAAAGTGATGAGCACAGCAAGCAAGCAAGAAAAAAAACGTAATCAACTTTTAAAATGTTGATAGTGATGGTGAAGAAAAAAAATCAAATATAAATCATAGGTAACCGCCAAACTGTACCTTACCTGAATGATTGATTTTAAAAAGAGCAAAAAAAACATGAACGAAAAAAATTGTTGTTGATGATGAAAAAAAAACTACTTTACCGCGCTGTGTTTTCATTCAGAATTATTGTCAAATTGAATCAAATGTGACAAATTTGACAGTATTGAATTTTTTTTCATCAGAAAAATTATTGTCATAGAGAGTTCGTTTTATTTCACTGACTTTGATTGACATATATTGATGATTTTCATTGAATTTATTGATCGATTGGTAATAATAATATTTACAAAGAATCGTAAAGATAAGGTATAGAGAAAAAGTGATGAAAAAAATAACAAATTTTAATCGATAATACAATCGATTAGAAGTGGGAAAAAAAAGTGTAAAGTTGAATAAACTGAAAACACCAAACAACAATAATCAACAGGAACTAAATATTGATTGAAAATTGCAAGAAAAAGTAAAAAATCGATTAGATCAAAAAGGCGAGAGTTGAAAATTGACTATAATCGTTTGAAATTTTATATTAAAAATTTTCGTTACGATTCTCGTGAATGAACAACAACAACAACAACTGTGAATAGAAAAAAACCTAAAATCAATTTTCTTCGATAGCCATCATAACCATAAGATTCATTCGAAAATCTTTACACACACAACAAACATTGACCATAAAAAACAAGACCAAACAAAAAAAAATCAATGAATCACAATGTCAGAATCATTATTCAAGATTTTTTCTTTTTGCAAACAACAACAGAAAGAAAAATTGAAAATGTGAAATATTAGAATGGGAAGAAGAAGAAACACAGAGATACAAATTTTCTTGGCCATCATATTCTTCGGTGTGTTTGACAGCTTCATTTTCACATACACACTTGCATTATATTAGAAAAAAAACATCAATACAATATCGATATGGTAAAATGATTTTCTCTCTTTTCACTATATTTTTTTGTTCAGAAGTAATAAATTAATTTGTACGCCGAACGTACACAACATTGACAATATCAATTCATCAGCATTGAAAAGAAAAGAATCAAAGAAGAATCATAACATGAAATCTGATAAAGTAAGAAATCCGATTTTTTTCTTCTTTTTCATATATTACCTTCGCACAAACATAAACCTTAAGATGTTTTGACATCGTAAGTAAGAGAGAGAGGGAGAGAATGTCATCATTTATTATTAAAGTATAATAATCATCATGGTTGACAAAGAAATGAAATGAAATGATGAAAAAAAACATTTTTCAACCACTCATATATTCACAATTTTTTTTCGTTCTTCTTCTTTTGAATATTATTCAACAACGCAAAAAAAAGAAGAATCAAGTGAGAAATGTGAATGGCCAAAAGGCAAATTCATTCAATCATTCAGGCGAACAAAAAATAACATTCACAAACAAATAATGAAAATACAATATATATAGAGATTTTTGGCATGTGTAGAATAGAATAGCCATCAAATGAATAAGCAAGACAATATTAAAATGAATGAATGAATGAATGAAATAAATCTAGATTCCACACATTATTATTATTATTATTATTATAATCATTTGCATAAATATGGAATTTGAATTCCTTTACATTAATTCTCTTTCTCTCTCCCTTTGTGTGTGTTATGGTATGATGATATTAATAATGAAATACAACAACAACAACAACAACAAGAAAAAATTATTCATTCAAAATACATACATATAGATAGATGAAATGAAAAATTTGCCTAATTTATATCATAATAAATATATATTGGAACAGCAAGGAGAAAAAAACATATCGAAAAAAAAGAGAAAAGTAAATTTTTTCTTCTGGTACTTCACTTGTATTATGGGCACGTTTTTTTTTCATTGGCGAATAGTGAAAAAACCAATAGAGAATCATTGAATTCTTAATTAAAGATTCAATTCTACTGCTGTCGATGTTGTTGTTGTTGTTGAAGTGTACAGCCAATCGAATTTTGATCATCGAACAAATTAGCAATAATGATGATAGCTTAATGAATGTGAATGGATAATTAATGAATTTTTTCTTCTTTTCCTTTTTTTATTTATTAATTATTAACACAAACACAGGGAGAGAGAAGTTTGAGTAAGTATAGTAAAATTCCGGTCATCATCCATGATGATGATGAAACAGCTTGTCAAAAAAAAACAAACAAAAAAATTGAATAAATAACACTATCTGGCGTGTGTGTGTATGGAATAATTTCGATCTGAATTGGCAAATGATGAATGGAAAAAACAAAAACGAAATTGAGTTGTATACGAAAACGAATACAATCAGCATAGAATCCAATATAGACAGTTTTCTCTTTTTTTTATTCGCGATCGATTCAAATCATTTGGTTTTTTTTGGATGAATATTTGAAGAAAAACAAAAAACAACAACTGCGAATAACAATAATAATGTTGTGGACACTAGTCACGTATTGTATTTGTAAAAGTCAACATATATAAATAAAAATATATTCTGTGAATTTCTAAAGAAATAAAATGAAAAATCCAGAAATGAAAAAAATTGGCTGTGTGTCGATGATCTATTTTGGATTCTTATTTTTTTTTCTTTTGCTATTCCCAAATGGTCATCATCACATTGCAAATTATCATTGCAGGAAAAAATTTTTCGATGCTCATTCATTTCATTTTCCTTAGCAGCAACAAACGATATATCGAGGTGATTGATTGATTGCAATGTTTGATATGAAATTCTTGAAAGATTTTCTCTCGGTTAATTTTCTATCCAAAACACAAAAAATTTTACCGATCATCATCATCATCATCATCATACATGACGGATCTTGGTAGAAGGGAAATTGGATAAGGAAACATCTTTTCCTTTACTAAATAGATAGATAGATAGAATGAATGAAATGCACTAACATTTGAATTTCGTTATTTTTTTCTTCATTTAGCATTAAATTAACGCCGTTGTTGTTGGTTGGTGATGGTAATAGTGGTGGTGGTGGTGTACTTTATCCCATCATTGACATTATCTTTGCGCATCATATGAATTTTTGATAAGAGAAAATTTCTTCTTAAAGATTTTCCATTTGTAAATGTACATGAATGAATGGATCAAAATCATGAATAAATTAACAAACGATTCATACCGACAACAAATGATACCGAATGATGGATAGGTAGATTGAAAAACTACATTGCCTTGTTTCATCAAAGGTTAAAAGATTTTTGACCGAAAATATTGAAAAAAAACCGATGAGAATCTAAAAGCAAAAGAAAAAAATTTCGCCAAATCAACATAAAACCAAGAGATATAGACTATCCATACTCATTATCATCAATAAAATAAAATATTTTTTTTAACACATCAACAGCAATCAAGGTGAAAAGTTGTTGTTGTTGGCATTCTTTTTGGCAGATTATCTTCACCAATATGAAGAATATATTTCTCTGCACTCTAATTCACAACAAATATGTCAAAAGGAAATTGAAAGTTTCAATGAATGAATGATATGGAAAAAAGTGGTCATGTTTTTTAAAGTGATCATAATGACAGTGATCTAAACTAAGTGGCCTTAAATGTCACCTGTATTTTGTTTCATCGATAACAAAATTAGATAAAACGTAATGTGAACCGTGTATATTTATCGGAATTTTTTCTACCTAAAATTAATTTATGCAAACTTGAATTTGAAAATTTTTTCATAAAAAAAACTTTTTTTGCTTGAAAAACAACATTTTGAAGAGAAAAAAACCAAGTCAGGTGATTTATAATCAACATTTATGGCTCGAATGTGTGTGCATAACAACAACCAAACCAACCGACCAATCTTAATGTCCAAATGATGTATGAAAGCGAGACTATAGGAATATTAAAGAAGAAAAAAAAATCTTGAAAAACTTTTTGAAAAATATTTTTTGTTTAAACCATGAGCTAAACCAACCAAATGGTCATTTAGTTGCTATGCGATTCCATTATTTGTCTAGAAAATTCTATACACTTAATCACACAAATCATCATCTTTCGGGATAAAAATCCATGTATATTCTATGCAAATAAATTGGAAAAAAAATATTCAATTTCTGTTTCCTTTTGCATCTTTCGGGTTTTTTTTGTTGTTGTTGTTGTTGGTAAAATTAATGGAATATTCGTGTTTATGAATTGGCCCCTTGTTTTTTTCAACTTTTTTTTGTCGTCTTCGTTTTCTTTTCCTTTGACATGTAATGTAAAGACTGAAGAAATCCGACAAATACTTTTCGAACAACAACAACAACAACAACTGCTACGTATCATGAATCAAAAATGTTATAACATTTGTTGTTTGTTTGTTTGTAGGCTACTATACTTTATCCCAGGAAAATAACCAAAAAAAAACCACAAAAACAAAAAAAACCTACAAATTTTCAAATACCCGTTTGTCATACCCGTTTTGTTTTTTAGCTGGAAAAATCAAACCATTAGAGTCACATAGAATCTCTTGTTTTTTTCATCATATAAAGAAGGAATTAAATGAATGACTTTTTTCCATTCTAAACGATTCTTCATTATGTGATGTGATTTGATGTGTGTGTGTGTGTGTTTGTGGTAAAAAACAAAACAAAGTGAAATTTCCTTCTACGTAAACCAGAATTTTTTTAAAAAAAACTTTCAACATTTCCTCCTTTTGCTTTTTGTTCTGTCCCAAATGGATTGCATAAAGACATTATGTTGGATTTTTTTTTCTTCCATGATTATTTCTTCGTGCGTTTGTTTGGTAATTCTTCATCAGCCAAACTAAACTAGCCAGATTATATGGAAATGTAACCAGAAAAAACAAACAACAAACAAAATCAGTTTTTGTTTGGAAAGTTTTTTTGGTAAATTTTAATACTATATATACCAAAAATGGGTTAAAAACTATCATCATCATCATCATCATTGTTGTTGATAATGATTATGCCATTACAAAAGAACAAGACCGAATTCATCATGAAAGAAAAACAACAACAACAAAAAATAACATTTTTCATTAGAGAATGTGCGCATCACAGACAACATTGATTCCGGGATGTATAAAAAAGAAAGAAAAACATCTTTATTATATTCACAATGATGATGATTTACGAAAAACAAAAAACATTTTACATTTAATCCTCAAACGATAAACAAAAAAACAAAAAACGTTTAATGATTCAATCAGGAAGAACATTAATGAATTATGGTTGATGATGATGTTTTTTTTTGTTTTGTTTTATCAATGGCTGATGATAATTACACTTGCATTACAATATTTTGTTTCGTTTTATCCAAAATGTTATATAATGGTCAACCTCATTATCATTATTAATTGAATGGACAAAACAAAACAACAAAGATGAAAATGTAAATTTTTATTGGCCACAACAATAACCTAAACAACAACAACATAAATCGAGTCATTAATTTGTTTGGAATATTTTTTTGTTTTATTTAGTAAAAAAAAGGATTCATTATGATAATGAACATAAACACAGAGAAAACACACCTAGGTCATTTGACGCGTGTTTTGTTTTCATTGAATTGAATTGAATGAATGTCCACGTGATTAAATAAATTCAAAAAAAATCAGCTAATCTATGGGGAGAAAAAAATTTTGATCAAAATTCAAGAAATTCATCACAACGCTCGTTCAGAATTCAAAACAGAGCAGAAAAAAAATTAACCAACGAAGAAGAAGAATAATGACAGATCATTATTCTCATGATAATGATGATGATCGAATATAAAAAAAATCATTTAAAAAATGATTGATTGAAAATTTTTGTTGTTGAATAATCGTTTGTTGAATAATTGAATGAGAGAAACTCATAAGAATGATAAACGTTGAGAGTGGTTGTTGTTGTCAGTCAAGTTAATCATAATCGTTATTATTATTATTATGAAAAAAAAATTAAAAGATGCGATCCTCATTCATTGAATGAATGTCACAGATCACGTATCATTTGATGCGTGTAATGAATATCAACAGCAGCAAAAAAAAATCAACCACACAATAAACTTTGAAAGAATCGAATCAAACTACTTTTTTTGTTATCATCATCATCATCATAATATGTCTTTTGATTATTATCATTGTCAAATTTTGTTTTATGAATAATAATCATAATGATGATCAAATTCTCATCATCCGTGAAAAATGAAATGAAAATTCCAAAAGTAGCTACTACTTTATCATCATTATGACGAAAAGAATAAAAATTCTGAAATCATTTCAGAAAAAAAGGCTTAAATTTCGTTATTTGAATTTTTTTTTGCTCGAAAATAATGGTGGCAATAATCTTGGAATAATTTTCACACAAATGGAATTTCAAGTTTCTGTTCTCGTTTTGCTTCTAAAATCTTGAACAAAAAAATAAAATCCGAATGAAATGGTCAATATAAAACAGGCAATATACACACAGGTGAACAAACAACAATGATGATGGAATGTTGAACATTTGCTTTTTGATTTTTTGTTGACCACAATTTCGCCCTCACACACAAATGAATAAAAAAATGTCTAAAATGTTCTTTATGTCATATCATCATCAACATTGGTTTGTTGCTTTGCTCTACATGTGGTCGCACACAAATGATTGGATTTAGTTAAGTAACTTTTCGGTCTATATGCTCGTCAACCACAATACATATTCCATAGTGATCAAATCAATACCAATGCCAAAATGAACACCCAAATGTTAAAAAATGAATTATTCGATCAAATCAAACGCCAACATTTTTTGTTTCTGGTTACCAAATGCCAACCAAAAAGAAAAAAAAATGATCCAATTCATTCATTGATGGTTTGAAAAAAAAAGATCCAAAGATAGAGAATATGAACAGTAACAATTTACAAGTAAATGTAACTTGTTATTTAAGAAAATGTGATTGAATAGAAAGATGTTTCGTTTAGTTTTCAATATAGAATAGAATATATCACCGCAGCATACATATAAATCAACAGCAGGATATTTTTTTTTTTTTGCTTTCATCTAATTGAACATCATTCAAATTCGTTCGACATTATGAGAAACATCATTAAATAGATGTTCTTCATTCTTCATCATCATTTTATTTCATTAGACAATTTTTTGATTGGTGTGTGTGTGTGTTGTATATGGTACATGATAAATGTATAGAAAGAGAATTAAATAAACATCAAACACACACAGTATGGTCATCATCATTATAATCATCAAAGATCCAAGAAGATTCAAAAGAAAGTTAAACAAAACAACAAAATTTGTCAGCAATTTAATAAGCAAAAAATTCGGTTCAAAAAAAAAAATTGATGGCCACACCAATAAAATAATGAGAATGAAGAACTGAAGAAAAAAAACATAATTAATGAAAAATTGGCAACATTGACGACGAACAAACAACGATGAAGATGGATGAAAAAGCAAAAGAAAAAAAGATCAGTGAATTGATTTAAGTTCTTCGTTTAGTTTAGTTCATAGTTCATCAAGTGTAATGTGAATCGGAACCAAACAAACGAAAAAAAAATCCCGATGATTAATTAGTGAATAATGAAAGAAAATGTTTGAGCGAGAGAGAAGATTATTAAGAATTAAGAAATGTTGTTGGTTTTTTTCGGGAAAAAAATGATAAATAATTTTTTTTGAAAAAAAAGTCAAATAAAACATCATATATGAGATAGACATGTGTTTCACCACCCTTCGAGCGAGATAAGTCAAATAGATTTGAAACAGAAAAAAATGACATATATGAAGAGAATATATACAAAAAGAATAACAAACAAGAAATGTAGATAATTGTTTTTTTCGTAATGTTTTTTCTTTCTTTTTTTCCATTCTTTCTTCTTATTCAAGTAATGTATACGGATCATCATCATAATCATCAAATAAGAAACGAAAACATCAAACGAAATGAAATGAACAACAAGATAAAGACTTGAATAATGATAATAAGACAGTCAAATTTAACAATGATAATAATAGGAGAGAGAGAGAGAGAGAGAGAAAATATATTAGCTAAGCTTTAAGGAGCTTAATCAATTAATCATTTATCATTTCAAATTTTATATTCTTAACAAACAAAACAAAACAAACGAAAAAATACATAATAGATATTTTATTCATGTTGTTGATGATGTTCAGCAGCATGTCTTTGCCGATCATCATCATCATCATCATCAATGAATACAAAAAAATGAGAGAAAAATATCCGATAGGTTCGATAATCGGATTTTGGCAAATTCCAAACATGATTGTAATGGATAGTTTTTTTCTTCTTCGTTTGTGTGTATGCCATCCATCCATCTATTTATTTCGAATGAAATGAAAACTGAAACACACACATCATACCAAAGACATACAGACATGCATAAAACCAAAGAAAAAGATCAAGAATAACAACATCAGCAACGAAAAGATCAGTTAGTAAATGTAATGAGTAATAAGATTTGTATAATGTTTTTCTTCTTCTTCTTCTTCTTCTTGATGAGCCTATGTTTTC
Organism: Dermatophagoides pteronyssinus; assembly: GCF_027571235.1. Classification (NCBI taxonomy): domain Eukaryota; kingdom Metazoa; phylum Arthropoda; class Arachnida; order Sarcoptiformes; family Pyroglyphidae; genus Dermatophagoides; species Dermatophagoides pteronyssinus. The sequence continues at coordinate 39,291 of NW_027461565.1, read as the reverse complement.
TGTGGATTTTTATTCTTAAAAAAGACACACACATAGAGAGAGATAGCTGATATATAAATTCATGAACCGTATAAATAATGTTTGTGATGTGTTGTGTGTATGATTGAAAATGAAAAAAAAGAAAGATTGATCAGCCAAAGTGAAGATCACAATATGGACACAATACATTAGGCAAAAAAAAACAAGCAATAGGTCGGCCGCCTTATAATGTATTTGGATGAAAAAAGAAAAAAAAGATGAAAGATCACCATCACCATAAGACATCAAACGAAGAAGACCATGATGATGATGATGATGATGATGATGATTGTTTAAGCATTGTTATTTTCGCTTTGATCGAAGAAAAAAGCGAATAAGAAAAAACATCATCAAGATCACTGGCACACTGTTTTTTTTTCTTTCTTCTGCATATTTACAGGGCCGGATACCCAAAGAAAAAAACGAAATAATTTTTCACTAATAACATCTATTTGATTGTATTAGTTGGTTGTTCAGTTTCGATAGATAGAAAGGTAGGTAGTAAGGTAGGTAGCAGCATCAAACCACCAGAAATATTCGATTGGTATAATGGTGGTGGCCATGTTATTCGGATTAAAATATAAAAATTTTTGTTTTTTAGGGATAGGGCCGAACAACAACAACAACAAAATGTCGATCAAGTCTATCATCATCATCATCAGATCGTTCAGACAAGCTTGAAATTTCATTGAATGACTGACTGACTGAATGAATATTGAATGAAATAAAGAATTTTCTTTCACATTTTTTTGGCTGGGTAGCGGTGATTTTCCCCAAGCAAGCCAAACAAAATAAAAAATTTTTTGGTCCTGTAAAGTTCTTCATCTACGAAAAAAAATTGCCTACGGGGTTTTTTTGGAAAAAATGTAAAATACCGTGCCAAATATTCAATGTAAAATCATCATCATAATCATAATCATTTGCACATCTGGCATCATATTCAATTCCTATTCAAATCAAACATTAAAAAACGAATCGAAAATCTTTATTTGTCCGTTGGGCGTTTTACAATCGAAAATCACAATAATAATAGCCATGAAGAATACAATTTTCAAACGGAAATTGAACAACAACAACAACAACAGAAAAACGAAATTCTTTACACAGAAATTGAAAGCATTTAAAATTCAATCCGACACACGATCATTTTTGGACAGTTTTTTTTTGATAGAAATGAAAATTATGATCGATTTGAATGACGATCAATGATGCTTTGTACACATGGAATGAAAACCAGAATGATGAATTTCTAGCATAAATTACACCTAGGCCATATTTACACCCTCAAAACGAAACGAAAAAAAATTGAATTGAAAAATTGCTTAATCACAATTTTGATTACGAAAAGATTAATATAAAAAAAAGTTCTTCGTTTCTTTTTGAACTGAACTGAATTGAATCGAAAATCTTGTTATCAACAAATAATAATGATAATCACTAAATGGTGTATCATTAGTTTTAATTACTATTTCTATAGCTACTATAGCTATACCCAGCATAACACCATATGGCTTAAATCTTTGTATCCTGCTCTGCTTTGTGTAAATTATATCAAACATTATCTCCATCATCATCATCATAAGAGGTAGAAGAAGAAAAATTTACTAAAGATTAACTTGAGCAAATAAATTAAATGTCATTTTTTTAAAGTAAAGTAAAGCGAAAATGAAATGAAATGAAACAAAATTGTCCTTGGAATGTCCTATGTGTTTGTGTGTTTAGTAGAAATTAAAAAAAAGGAACATCATCAACAAAAACAGTCAATTCAAAATGATCGAAAGTTGGGCAAAAAAAAAAAATTTGTAAGATTAACGAGAATCGCGTTGTTGCTTTCATAATAATAATAATGATTCGTCGTGAGCTCAGCATGACGGAGAATATATACGCAAAGAGAGAAACCAATGGAATGAAAAATTGGGTAGAAAAAAAAATTCAAAGGTAAAACCAACAAAAAGCAAATTACATTAAATGATCTCAAATGATGATGATGATGATGATGAAATAAATTACATAAATCTGGCTAAATTGACTGACTAGAGCTGGCTACTTGTTCAAGTGTGAGTGTGTATCTTCGATACAATTAACGAGTGTCAACTGAAAAACGAAATGAACGAAATTTATGTACACAACAATAACAACCAGATTTTCATTAAAAGATGGTCATTTCCAGGTTTATTTTTTTTGTTTCTCTAATGGGAAAGAAGAAAAAGAAGAAGTGAAAGAATAAATGAATGGGCACAATCAACCATATATTTGATCATAAATAGAATCATTGTGCAGGTGAAACCATTTTTATGTTTCATTATTGGGTGTTGACTAATTGAATGAAGAAAATTCGGGTTTCGATTCGTCCATTTAAAAGGAAAAATTACGAAAATTGAATAAAATTCAAGAATTTAAATTCTCTAATTTGTCAAATTGAAAAAATTGAATTTTAAATTTTTTTTTCACGAAAAAACGTGTATCATTATTATCGAACGAACAAAAAAAAATGGACAAGACTTTGTACACCAGACACATTTATTTCTATCTATTTTTCTATTTTCATTCAATATATTCATATCGTGATCATCATTTAATGATAATGATAGGACGGCCAGGCCATTCCCAATGAATTTAATCATCATTTGAAAATCATGAACAGACACATTTACAAATCTAAATTATCATAATCATTCCCGAAAAAAAAGGATTATGAAAAATTCAAATTAGCCAGTACTGTGCAGAACAAGATAATAAAAGGAAATGAATATGCATGTATGATTATGTCTCATTTTTACACAGCAGCAGCAATGATAATATTTCAATCAAGCCAATTCAATCAATATCCATGTTCATTATCATTGACTGACTGACTGACTGACTGTTATAAAATGATTAATTGAAAATAACAAGAAATTTGATTGCCAAAAAATGATTGTCGTCGATGATTTATTTTCGGTATTTATTGTGTTCATCGTCATCATCATCATTACCGATTATTAAAATTCGTGATTATCATTCGAAAAATGGTAATCATTTTCTTTCATTCATTTTCCAATAACATCAGGTAAATCGAGAAATGAATGAATGATCCGATTTCCCTCAGTTTCCCCATTATATAACAATGAAAACGAAGAGAGAAAAATCATTTTGAAAATTGATCGATCAAAAAGAAAAAATTGGACAATATCCGATTGTGTATACCGATTTTTGATTATAATGATCATGATCATCATGATTTTTATAACAAAAAAAAATATCCATTGTCAATGACAACAACAACAATCGACAAATGACATGGAAAAGAATGCTGGAAGAGAGACTCGCCCAAAATAGGAATTTTCATATGTTTTTTTCTTTATTCTTCTTTTCTTGCATTTACAACCAATGAATTAGGCCTTGTTTTTGACAATAACCATTTGAGCATTCAAGAGACAAGAGAAAAACGTTAAAATCAAAGTTTTTAATATTGTTTTTTTTCCTTTTTAAAAAAAAGGCTTTTATGGGACAGTTAATGTTGTTGTTGTTGAAATGTTAGAATATTCTTGGATTCAAGAATAAAACAATTTTGACAAACTAGAATAAAACAAACAGACTGAAAATTTTTTTGATTAAAATCAAATCGATTGATTAGATTTTTTCCTTCTGATCGATATATTTAGTTAGTTTTGATAGTGAGAGAGAGAGAGAGAGAAAAGGGTTATATTCTGACATTTGTTTGTATTGTCGTTGGTCGTTAGCAGCAAGCCAAACACACATTTACTACACGAATTTTCCCATTACAACTTTATCCACTTTTTGGAGCATGAGAAAATGTTTTTTCCTAATCAACCAAGTAAAACAAACGATAAAAAATTATTTCATTCATTCATTCATTCATGTCTATCATGCAAAGAAAAATCTCATTTAAAAAAATAAATAAGAAAATTTTTTGTTGTTTTTTACAACGGAAAAAACTAATTTAATTAAAAAAACTTAGTTCAATTATGATGATGATCATTATTATTATTGTCATGAATGATGAATAAATGATTAAAATGAATGAATGAATGAATGGAAGAAAAAACAAAGCAGCGAACTAAACGGAACAATCTTGTACAGCAATCTGCCAATGGATTCGGATGGATCATGTTTTTTTTGGCATTGTTTCGTTCTGGCTTCGAAACCAAACGACTAAGTTATTATTATTATCATTATTTTAATTGTTATTAGGTAAATGATATCATAACATTTTTTTCTGTTATTTTTTTACCTAGCAAAAAATCTGTTCAACAAACATACAAGCAAAAGAGACAAAGGTATATTTAATTAATTAATTTTCTCGCCTACACATACAAGGAATATAATCAGAATTATAATTACATGACAAAGAATGAGGCTGCCATTCATTTCATTCCTTCATTATTCTCTTTTGATTTATTTTAATAATAAATGAATTGGAACAAAAAATATGACTTTCATTTTGGGGATATGAATATTCAAATTTGGCATGCAAAAAATTCCTAGTCAAACAAAGACCATGACAGACAAAAGACAACCATGGTACCAGTCGACACATACACAACCAATAAAAAAGTTTTCATTCATTCATTCAACATTCATTTTTTGTGTTGTAATTTGTAAAATTATTGCGTAAATTGATGAATGATGTTCTTTTCATCGGGAAAAAAACCAAAGAATGAAACTAAATGGAAATAAGTATTGATTCTGGAGAATTTCTAAGACCATTTCCAAGTTCCGGAAAGAAAAAAATTTGGAAATTTGAAAGATTTTCAAGTTTTTTTTCTGGAAACATCATCAGCAAAAAAACTTGAATTTTTTAAGTTTTCAATGTTTTTCTTATTGTTTTTCAACTTGATTCTTGTAAGAATTCATGATGATGTTGATGATGATAATGATGACGATTTTTTTTGCTGAAACAGCTAAAATTTAGTTAAGTTCACATCATTTGTTCGATTGTTGCCAACAATATGAATAGACAGGTCGCTGGAACATGAATATTGAAGAAGAGAAAAAAATGAAAAAATTTTCATCTTTTTTTTACAATTTCTCGACAATTAATTATCCTGAAGAAACAGAAAAACTTTCATTTTCCAATTTCTAATGAATATTATGGAATCGAAAAATGAAACAAATTCAATTCAATTCCGCAAAAAAAAAGGAAATTCAAATCGAGACAAGTCAAATGACAAATGGTCGGAAATTGGAAATAAATATAGCAATTTGAAGCAAGCAAGCAAAACAACAAAAAACGATGATACAAAATGGGAATATCTAGTTGTTTCTTGTTTCTGGTTGGATAAATTCCATAGAAAAAGGATTAGCAAAAAGAGAATAACAACAACAACAAAAACAATGTTTATTTCATTTTCCATGTAACATTCTTTACATTCATTTTTTTTTTTTGCTTTGTTGTTCTCAACTGTCATCAAATGTTCTTTTGGTCAACAGTGGTCAAACGAAACGAACCAAAGAACGAAAATAAGTCGAAAATTAATGAGCATACATAGCGATCAATGAACGAACGAAAATGAAGAAAAAAAACGATAATTAAATCAAGCAAATAAATGAAACGACGACCAAAAAAAATGGTCGAATGAAATGAATGAATGAAAAACAGAACAAACAAACAAACAAGAAAAAAAAATTGAATAAGAATTCCAGTATGATCATATTATCATTGTTTTGTTTTTGTCTTGTTCGTTTGTTTGGTCAATGTTTGATGCTTCAAACGAATGAAAAAAACCAATTCCATTTCCCTATGTCCTCTCTCTTTTTCTTTTTCACTCATACAGAATGTGATATGAGATTATAAATTGGTCGATGGGTGTGGGTTTGCTTTCAGCAAATTCTCGGGATTGTTTACTGTTTTGTATACTGCTGTATTAATGAATCGGTCAACATATAAATGTAATATTTGAATCGAATTGAATACTAGAACAAAAAAAAACGATAGCAACGATAGCCAAGCGACCGACCGAAAATCAACAATAGTTAATGGCCATTGTTAATCTTCATTAATTTAGAGAAAGAAAAAGATACACACACACACAGAGAGAGAATGTCATACGAAAAAAATGTTACGCAAACAAATAAATCGACCACAAATCCACCAACACACTATACACACATTGCTAAAATAACCAATCACCATACCAACAAAATACTGATTTTGGGGGAAAGAAATCTTTCAATCAATAAAATGAATAGCCAATTCAATTCACACCATTTTAATTCCAACTAAAAAGAATGGCACTAATACAAATCACAGTGTGACAAACGCTAATTGGTTTGTGTAAAAGAAAGAGAAAATTTATATTTATTACATAAAGCCATATACAATGTGAATATGGTCATTCAATTTGGAAACACAGACACACAGAGAGAGAATATATTGGAGAAAAACCACCAAAATAATATTAATTTTCAAATAAAGATTCAATATACAAAATGTCATCATCATAATCATAATCATCAAGAATTTCAGCAACCCAACCTAAAGCATATTTTTCATATTGCGGAAATCTCATTTGAAGTGGCTACGATGATGATGATGATGAGAAATTCTTATTTGTTGTTTGGGCCATTAGACATATAATAAATCCATTATATCCATCCATTTTCAAAAACATTGTTGTTCCAGTAACCAAAATCTTTTTTTTCCCTATGAAAATATATCAAGAACTGTCTATTGTCTATGTGGCGGCAGAGCAGGGATGTGCCGACATTTTCTTTTGAAAAAAATCATCATCTGGATGATGATTTTTTCACAAAACAACAAAAACAACAAGGAAAAATACAGAGGCGGTGTCGGCTAGCAAAAAATAAAAAAAAAGTTTTTTAGCCCAAAAACGAATGAAACACGCGCATTTACAAAGAAAATTATGAAAAAATGGAAAATTATAGCTGCCTAATTTGAATTTTGTTGCTGTTGTTTGTTTGTGGTTCTTCCTTTTGTTACGTGTTTCATTTTCTCCGATGAAACTTTATTATTATTATTTTGTTTCCATCATCATATCGCCATCATCATTATGATCGAGTTTTGTTGTTAATACAACATTCTATTACCTGATGATGGTTTTTTTGTGTTTGTTTCCCTAGTTTTTCGTTTTTTATCGGGCAACTCCTTGTTGTTGTTTGCATTGAAATTATTATTATTTTTTAATACATTATCATTATGAAATATCAGAGAAGAAAAAACAACATAGAAAAACTATGTGCATAGGCAATAACAAACGAACGAAAGAACCAAAATGAATTTTTTCATATGAATTTAGTGTGTCCTAATATAGATCAAAATCAAGATCAATGATGATGGTGTATATAAGTGACTTTTTTTTCAATTTTTCAAAAACCCAACAAAAAAAAATGATTTTACTAAATGATTCTTTTTTTTCACTTACTTAGCTATTCTTTCGTTTCTAGCAAAAGATACAAACAAAAAATGGAAAAAGATAAAATCATTTTTTTTACTAAAATAAAACATCAATTTTCGAGCCCATATTTACATTATTATCATCATACATTTAGACGATATGGTTGGATATCCATTATTATCAAAGATAGATTGAATGGATGAATGTTGTTGTCAATGTCAAGAAAGACAGAAGGAAGAAGAAGATATGTTATCAATTGATCTATGCCATATGCCATTGTATAATGGATTATTCAAAATGAAAATGAGAATGAGAATGAATCAAAAGTCAATCAAAAGTTGAATAATTTTTCTTTTATTTCTCAAAATTGATGTTGATGATGATTACAACATGACAACAAGATTGGATAGCATGGCACCCATAACTTGACAAAAAACAAATTAAGAAATTTTTAAATAAAAAAAAATTCAATGTCTATCACCCATCAATATCAATGATAATAATGAGGATGTTTTATAACAAAATTTGACTTTAGCTAAGGCCAAACCCTCAAAAAAGTTAAAAAGCTTTTTTATTCAAGATTCTTTTTTTTTCTTCATTGAATTCCTGGGCGGGAAATCAAACATCTGGTCTTATGGTATTTTCCTATAGAAAAAAAATGATTCATTGACAATTCGTTAATGACGATGATGATGATGAGAGTATGTCAAATGTAAAGAGACCGAACAAAAAAAAACAGTGAGAATATTATTATTACATCATCATCATTTCTAAAAAAAAAAACTTGAGTAAAATTAACAGCGAAAAAAATTTGTAGCAAACGAAGCAAAATATTCTCGACACTAAATTTTAATTTACAATTTCATTTTTTTCAATCATTTTTACAATGACAATTCTTTTGCTACAACGAAACAACAACAGCGGAAAATAAAATATTAAAAAGATGACAAAAATATGATCATCATGATGATGATGATGATTATAAGATACATTGGTACCGATCTTCATTTTTTTGTGCGAATAAAATATGTAATTACATCAAACAGGAACATTGTGTAAAAAAATGAATGGATATAGTGTAGGCGATAGATATTATCCAAGAACATTATTATCATCGAATGAAATGAAACGAAACGAAAATTGATTGCCAAAATCAAAAAAAAAAAAATGATGATCAATATGATGATACAGGGAGGAAAAAATGAAATAAACTTAAAATGTCCAAAGCAAGAAATGAAAAAGAAAAAAGAAAACTTTAATCTAAAAACATTTGTGTGACACCTACCTGAACGACGAGCATCAACCTGTACAGTAATTGATGTAAAAAATATTAATGCTGTTGCTGCAATCATTATTAGATAGAATTGCATTGTTATCGACATTATATGAATTGATGATGAGGAAGATGATGAAATATTATTTACAATATTGATTGATGAGAATCGATTATTATGATGATGATCGCTAACATCATCGTCGGCAGAATGATTATGATTATGTTTGAATTTCATTTTTGCCATTTTCAAACGTGTTGGATAATCGTATTGTGATAATAATGCTGTTGTCGTTTTCGTTGTCGTTGATTTGGACAATTTTGATGTGGATGATGAAGAGCAATTTGAATGCTCAAATAATGATGAAAACAATGGTAAACGAGACATATCACAAAAAAAAACCACCATCACCGCCGCCACCAATAACAAAGTGAAAGCAAAAATGAAAACTGTTAATCGATTAAATTAAACCATTGAATCGATTGAAATGAACGAAAAAAAATAAGGGTAGGGCGTCGATGACCAATCAGTAAAATTGCGAAAATCTTTGGGAACAATGTCAAATGGACAATATGATGATTAAATCGCAATGGATCAAATTTCGCCTAAAATCTAAATAAGGATAGAAGAAAAAAAATGGGATTAGTTTTTCATGGGATGAAAATTCATATTATTAATCACAGAAAAAAATGAAATTCCAAGTCATATTGTTTATATGATAAAACCTTTTGATTTACTTATGTATTTCCATGGTCATTGTTTTTTTGTTTTGTTTTGTTTTGCGAATGCAAATTTACATTTTTTTTTCTCTTTACTCTTTCATTCAATTAATCAATGTGAAAGCTAAGTGTATTATCCATGTGCATATTTGTACAGAACACAATACACATACACATATTGTTTGTTTGTTGATTCAATCATAATGAAAAATAAAATTATCATTTCTGTATATTGGCCACCAGGATCAAACAAACAAACAAACAAAAAGGTAACAGAGCCAAATACAAAGAAAAGAAAAAGGAAAAAAATTCAATAATAAAAGATATCAGATAATGCAAAAACAACAACCATAGTATGGTTTTATTCTGAACCAACCAAAAAAAAGATACAAGCCATAAAAGATGATAAAGATGATGATGAATAAATCATAATTAAATATGTCTAGATATTATTTATGTTTTTGTTTTTCATTAGAATAAAAGTATGAATTTTTCATTCTTTCAAATGAAAAACACAGAGAGAGATAGATAACTAGAGAAGAAAATAATCTAGAGAAATAAATATTCAAGTGAATCAAATGAGACAGACTGAACCAAACAACCAAACAACAACAACAAAACAATTAGATTATAACTCAATTAATATTATGTCCATATGTGTCGGATCTGTTTTGAGTTTTTAGTTTAGTTTCTTTTTCATTCATTTCTTATAACTTTTTCTCAAGTTTTCCTATTTTCACTATACGTTTTTTCTTTCTTTTTTTCTTCAAAGATGTTCATCATGTTTTTATTTTTTTTTTCGGTTAAATAATAATGATAATGATGATGATAACATCACAAAAATCATTTGATGATCATCATCATCAAATTGATCGTGATCAACGCCCGTGTAATTTTCGTTGTTGTTGTTGTTGATTCGAAAAAGAAAGAAAATTTTCGGGTAAAATAAAATAAAAAAATTCAAACGATTGATGAACAACAACCTGTTAGCACGAGTAAAATGAAGAAAAACCACCACCGTCAACTTGGAAGAAATGAAAAAAAAAATCACATTAGTCATCATTATAAGGTTTGATTTCATTATTTCAAGTTACAATCATCATTATCATCATCATCCTGATGATGATAGAATTGGATTCGTAAATACATCTCTCTCACTCATCTATCTATCTATCTCAGGTGTTCAGCGAGAGGAAAAAAAGCAATGAAAATTGCCAACCACATTAAACACATACAGAGACAGACATATACAAAGTGTTAATCAACCACACAATGTTCAGTATAGAGGAAAAAGAAAACAACAACGATGTGAATAGAGCAGAACATTATCATCATCGCAACAACAGCCAAAATTCAATTCATTCAACAACAAAAAAGGTGTTGCCCATAATAATAATAATTCTCGTCGCCATTGAATTTTTTGTTATTTAAACTTTTTTTGAAAATTATGGACAAAAATGATGATGTTCACATAATTCGCACAACACCATATGGATTATATGATGAATGAGCGAAAAAAAAGGATGGCAATTTGACGGGGAACAAAAAACTACATTTGCCATGATAATGATGATTGGTGGTCAGAGATTTCAATTTTTTTTTTAAATCTTTAAAGCCGACCAAAATTATTTTACGTTAAAATGGCCATTGGCCCTTCTTCCATTTACCAAAGAAGAAGAATATTAGTTTTTTTTTTGGAAAACAGAAATATGAAACAGCCATTATGCTGATGATGATGATGATATTAATTTTAATGTTGAAAAAAATTTTAATCTCTCACACACACATTCTATCTTCCTATCTATATCTCTCAGTGTTTTAAGTGAAGAATTTTCCACTCATTTAGCTAATAAAGAAATTCCATTTCTGTACATTATTTTAAATTGATGAAAAAAAAATTCATCATTTAAATCAACAAAGTGAGAGAAACATTGATATGAAAATGACAACTAAAAAAAAATCAAATAACACATTTTTTTCCAGGTAAAATATCATCATCAAGCAACCAAGCAAAGCGAAATAATATTCATAATTGAGCAATTAAGATTAGCAAAAAAAAAGGACAAATTAAGAGCATCACATTTAGCAAACAGAGAAAAAGTCATCAGTCATTCATTCATTCATTCGTATGAGAGTTTATTATTAATAATTTTTTTTAGCATCTTCAAAATGCATTTACTAGTTCTAGAAAATCATAATAACCATGATAATAATAATAATAAAACAATTTAGTGCTTATCATATCACTCGAAAGGTAATAAATCTGTTTTGAGTGTTTTTCATTTTTGTAGGGGGCAAAAAAAATGATTTACTATGATGATGATGAACAACCAACTAACCAACAGAAAAACAATCCGGATTGAATAATCGACGCTTCATCATTATCAAGCAAGAAAGAAATGAAATGAATATAGCCATTTTGGATAAGGTTTTTATCAGGTATTTTTTTCATTTTGAAGGTTCAAGTCAATCAGTCTATGGTTTTTGGTGGTGGTGGTGGTGGTGGTGGTTTTAAATACATATTTTGTTAGTTTTTGGAGTGAAATCCATTCAAAAAAATGATGATGATGATGAGATAAGGAGAATGGGTCAGATAAATTGACTAATTGTTTTCAAAGCCAAAACAACAACAACAACATCAGAAAAACCCCGAAATTAAAAGAAAGATCAATCGAGAAAAGATATTCAGTCACGAATATGATTATGGATGAGCGAAATAGACAAAAAAAAGTCGATGCTGCTTCCAGTTTTTTTTCCAAGTATGATTGTTTTAGCTAAGAGAAAAACAAAACAAAAAAATGTAATCGACTTTTAATAATGATAATAATACCTGATGCCACTACCAAATCACCTAGTTTTTCTTCATTTAACAACAAGATTCTTTATATCCAAACATCAAAAACTGAAAAAAATTAAATGCAATTAAATCAAACGAATTTTCTATGGATTTTTTTTCGCTTAGAAAACTGTGATAATATCCAAGAGATTTCAATTTCTGATGAAAGTTTTTTCCATTCATTAATGATCATTTCATGTTTAGATGTTTCATTTTTTTTACAAAAATGGTCATAATTATTGAATTAAAAAAAAGAAAATCCTTAATCATTTGATGTCAATCAAGAAAACAGAATTTGGGTCAACATTGTTGATGTTTATAATAATCATCGTTCCATATTGAAATTGTTAATTGAAAAAAAAATCATATACAATTTTTTTCAACAACAACAACAAACAACAAATAAACAGATAAGATGATGGTCATCTAAAAATGATGATGATGATAAAGTTCACTTTCTCTATATGTTTTGCTCTCCAAATCATCATGTACTAAATGGATTGACCATCATCTAATGATGATTATGGATGGCTATGGATGTTCATTTTTATGTTTCATCTTGATAAAATTTTATTTCTGATTGTTTAGTGGTCCGTTCAATTCAATAATGATAATGATGATGACAAGTAAAAGTACGATATGGTTGATCAAACAAAAACGAAAAAACTAAAGCAGCAACAAACCAAAAACATTTGGCTTATTATAAATGATGATCAAATCTCGAAATCAAAAAAAGATAAAGCAATGGTCATATGTTACAAACGCACAAACGAAATAAAGTCCAAAAAAAATCATACCGCAAACAAACAATAACTAAAATGAATGCAATCTAAAGTGATTAATGCAAAAACACGATCAAATCAACGAATAATGATAATTGTGAATTGAACAAATGCTGCTAGAATCATATCGAAATCAATATCCATTATTATGGACCGGTGAATATGATGTGTTTGGAATCGAGGAAAAAAGAAAAAAAATCCGAAATTGGAAAAAAAAATTCCAAGATAAAGAATTCATCATATGCTGTGTACTGTGTATTTGTCCATTGAGCCAAATCGAATCATCATTATTATTATTATTATAATCATAATCATTTTCAAATGATCGAATGTAGTTTCAGCATGGCTGACTATGACAATTTTTTTTTCTTTTTCTTTCTCTCTTGGTTTTAGTCGTCTTTTTCGTTTTCCATTTTCCAATCAATTTTTTCCAAATTTCCAACTACGATGTTTTCTGTTTTTCTCTCACTCTCACTCTCTCCCAAAAAATCAAACATGTGTAATAACAAATAAAAATGTAAATTGCTTAATGCGGTAAAACACGGTGAATGGATGACTCACACACACACGATTCTGTACAATTCTGAATAATGAAATTCGAATGAGGAAGAAAAAAAAGTAAATGAAGAAGAAATGATGGAAAAAAATGAACGCAGATTGCATACAGCGTGTGTGTAGCTGCTGTTGCTACCATTACACCATGATATATACCATTTTTTTTAGAGTTTTCAGAATGATCCAAAATGAAACAACAGCTAGAATATAAAGAATAAAGAAAACTATCACACAAGAGAATCATCATCGTTCATCATTTATATTCTATAAAATGCAATGTCTGTATGTGTCATCGTTTTAAGGTTTTTTCTTTTTCTGGTTTGAAACTGATCGATTAGCCCGTATTCATCGTTGTCTGATGATGAACGGCTATGTTTTCACCAAAACTTGATTCTCTCAATACACTATACATTCATTAGATTAAAGTCAATTCTTTGCAACTTTCAAAGTTCAAGATGTGATGAATTTTTTATTTTTTTGAAGCAAAAAAAAAGAAATGAAAAAAATCTCTAATCATTTGGAAAAAAAACAAGAGAAAATTCTCTATGACAACGACAGATTTCACCAAAAAGAAAGAAAGAGAATTTCACAAATGAAAGAAACGAAAAGCAAAACTAAAAAAAATGATACAAATATGATCCATAAAAGAAGAAAAAAGCTTTAAATCACATTAACAACATTAGAAATGATCCCAATCGTTAAGAAGAATTATTTTTTTTATTTTATTCTGGCGATCGAAAAATATCAAGTGAACTACAGTAATAGTGAAACAAAAACAAGAAAAATGAACGGAAATATATACACCAATCAGACGCACACACATATAGAGAGATTGATAGTGAGAATTTCTTCTTCATCATCAAGCAAACAACATTTGAATCATGAAAATGAAAAGTTTCACATAATGAATTTCATTACTACATATTTGTCGTTTGTATTTAGAGACAAACCAGAAAAAAACAAGACAAAGACAAAAGTCATTAGTGGTGGATAAAAAAAAACTACAAAGACGAAGCAAGCCGAAACCAGAAAAAAACCATTCAGCAAATCATCATCACCAACAGAGTTTGTTACAAACAAGACACCCTCTTCTTCTTCTTTAAAAAAAAGATCAAGCTAAGAATTTGTCCCAAGTCTAGTCGTTTCGTTATTCGGAATTAATTCGGCAATGAATGATGATAATAATGTTGTTGATATACATTCATGATAGTAAAATGAAAAAAAAATAATTCATTGGGCTTGTTCAAAAATGAATCAAAAAGATGATGATGTTATGTCACGAACAAATTAGAAACAAAACAACAACAAAAAAAAAAAGATAAATTTCTTTTGACGACATCAACTTTTTTGTTGTTGTTGTTGTTGATTACATTCAATGAATTCAATGGCTATTTCTAAAACAATTTCATCGTTGATGATATAGTTTGATGGTCATTATCATCATCTAGTAAAATCCTACCAAAAAAATTTTTTGTTTTTTTGGTTTGGTCCACTTGATTTTCTGTATGTGTGTGTGTGTGCGAACAAAGTTCTTATGGGTGACAAAGTCATTATTTCATTTCATTCTATACAACCAAATAGCAAAAAATATAGAACAATGTCAATGATTTGTGGTCATGCAATGTCCACTCATCGTTGTTGTTGTTGTTGTTGTTGTTCTTTGATGATGACGATAATAATCATAATGATAATGATGATGATTCTTTCCTTCATCATCATTGACCAACCAAGAAAAAACATTTAAAGAATTGTTCAAACAATTTTTATTGTTATTTTATTTTCAAATGATGGCCACACACACATACATCTGGAACAAAATCCTCATTAATGAAAATCATTGGTAAAAAAAACGGAAAAAAATCAGCTTGCGAAGCGAGTTTACTGTGTATTTTCATGCTCAAATACACAAACAAACAAACAAAACTGAAAACTGAAAATGAAAATACCGAACATTTTGTTGTTGTTTGGTAGGGTAAAAAGAGATTCTTTTTTTGTTTTCTTAAATTTTTGTTTTCTTTGTCGGGAATAAATTCATTAGAACAAATTAGGGCGAATCATCCATTTGTAGCAAAGATCAAACAACATCGACATAAACACTGTGTTGAAATGTTTGAACTAAATGAGTTTTATTTTGGCGGCGGCGACGGCAACGGCAAAGATGGTTTGAATTTTTTTGTTTTGTAAATTTGGAGCAAATGTGAATTTTGACCCTCAAACACACAATATGTACAAAGCTCATTCTTTTTTTGTTTTTCATATGATCCGCATATACGAATGTGTGCGGTCCACATTACATTTATGGAGAAACAACATAGTAATTATGAAAGAATTGAATCGAATCAAATTGGTCGAAGGTCGTGCCTTGTGAAAAACAGCATAGCCGGACCAAACAACAAAAACAACAAAATGATGATCATCATCATCATAGACAAATGCTGCCTGATGATCATCATGATCATCGGCAATGGCCAAAAAGAAACCCCAAAAAAAAAACAGCCGGCAATGTTCACAAGAACTTACCCAACCAACCAATATTCAACCATATGAGAAAACTTGAACGAACGAATGAAAAAATTGAAAAAGCCTATGGGCTTTTTTCGATAAAAAATTTTCTACGAATCAACCAAACCGAAATTCCGACCAGTAGCACGCAACAAAAAATAAAAATAATTACAACAACAACAACAACAGAAAAACATTAGACAAAAATGATTATTATCATCATGATCATCATATGGTTCTTTGATTAATAATAAAAAAAAAAACATTGAACAAATTTATTTATTGGGCTTCAATTATTTGGCTGTATTTATTTGGCTGAAAAAAATGCAACAAGCAAATATTGTCCAAGAAACGAAAAATAAAACTGTTCAATTACAAATTACAAATAGTTAGATCTTTTCGTTTGTTTGTCGTTGTCTTTTTTTTACAGTTATCTTGTCTTTTTTTCTTTAATAGTTTTTCTGTTTCTGTGAATTGTCTTAGTATTATTATTATCAGGACAAAATAGCCGAGGCCATATTATTATCATCATCGTTTCGTTTCGTTTCATTTTACACATTCCAAATTATTGCCGTTGTTGTTTCTGTCATTCGTTTGAATGACCAAAAAAAAATGTTTTATCTATTTCGTTCAACCAAACGAAACGAAACGAAGCAAACAAACAAACTAAACAAGCAGCATGGGATAAACAAACAAACATACGAATATAAATGTTGTTTAGTTGGTTGCGAACAAACAAAACTAAACTCAAAATGAAAATTGGTGCCATTTAGTTATTTATTTCTTTTTTGGGTATTATTATCACACATTTTGTGAAAAAATTTTGTTCAAAAATGACAAAATGGTCTAATTCTTTTGGAGTAGCAGGGAGAGAGAAACGAAAAATGAAATGAAATGTCTCGAAATGATTTGATCATAGATTTCGGGTCAAGATATGATGATATTAAGCTTGCTTTTTTTGTTCGTTTTTGAAGGCAAAAAAAAACTTTTCAATGTTATATAAAAAACATACGCACAGTATGTGTGTGCAAATGAAAGAAACATTCTGATGACCCAAACTACTATCTAAAAGCGCTATCTATCTATATCAATTCATATGGCAAATCAAAAGGCGAGAGTAAAGTAATTAAAACATTTGATAAGACTAAATGATTGAAAATCATTTTGGTAGAAGAAAAACGAAAAAACGAAAATGTTTCTTCAATGTTTCTGTTTGCTGTTGAATGATGATGATGATGTTTGGCAAGAAAAAAAAACGATTAAGATAAAAAAAAGCGTAGAAGATCCGAATCAAAACTACCATTGATTGTTGTTGATGATCATTCATGGCAAACAAACAAACCAGAAAAATTATTACAAATACAAACAAACCAACGAAAAGAATTCCAGATGTAGTTTTTTTTTATTTGGTCAATATGAAATTTGATTCGAACAACGAAACAAAATAAACAAACGACAAAAATTGTTATCATAATAAATATGTTATGTAATCGAGCAGTGTTTTTTTTCCAAATTTGACTAAACAAAACAACAAGTTACTTTATGGAAGTTTACTTTTTTTGATGACCAATGTCCAGTGTTTACAACTCTTATTTGGTGTTTTTTTCTGTTTCAAGAATGTAAGTGAGTAACATCGATTAACTTGCATCACACACACAATTTACATAATAAAATTTATGCAAATGAAAGAAAGAAAGAATGATGCAACATTTAAAAAACACATTGTTGTACTTTATTTCATTTCATTAACATTGGTTTAGTAACATTGTAAAATGATGATAATAATGATGATCCAGATCAACAGAAATAGGTAAAAAGTAAACAATGTGCTTTACATAACGAAGGCAGAAAAAATCATCATCAATTCAATTCAGTTTGACATCACCATTATCATCATCAGAACAACATGATGATCAACAACAAATGATCAGTTTTAATGGTTTGTTTATGGCAAAACATTTATCGTCAACAATCGAAAGGTTTTGAACACATTTGACAAGGAAAAAAGAATGAAAGAAAAGATAAACTATTTTTTCCATTTGGAACACCACCTATATTTATGAATGAATGAATGAATGACATACACAAACACACACGATCAATTCAAAAATGACACAAATTGATGAACAACAAGATTGACAATATATAATATATTTACCTTATGAGAAATTTTTTTTTCTTTCGATCAAATTCTCATTTTGTTGTTATTCACAATGATGATGATTGTTTTTGTTTTTTCAAGAAAATATGGTTGTTTATTATTATTCTTCAAATCTGATGATTACATTAATTTCTGGGCTAGGCTATTTTCGATGTAGACAACAAAAACATGCTGAATCTTTTTCGAATCGAAAAAAAAATTATATAAACAACAGGACACATTCAACAAAACACATACTGAAGAAATGCATCATATCCCAGACACACAAACATACACAAAAAAAAACATCACAGAATGAAGTAGAAATGAATGTTGTTTTTTGGTTGTTTTGGTTGATGCCGTAAATAACGTGAATGAACTTTAACAACGAAACAAGCAAGATGAATTGGAAAAATATCTTCAACAACAACAAAAAAAAATGCACGAAAAAAACCGATGATCATGGATAAACGAAAGATATTACATTGAAAAAACACATGATATCATCAACATCATCATCGTAACATGAACAAGACCAATACCCGAATGACGAATGATGAATCCCACTTGTTTGACTGAAATATCAACGATGAACAGAACAGAACGAAACGAAAAAAATTCAAAAATTGCTAGCTGTGTGTGTGCTATACGAACACTGAAAAGGAAATTTGTATGGACCGAAATGAATTTTTTTCAATAGAAAAAATCTCTTTCGAATACAAGGATATGGAGAATGTGTTCGATTGCTAGCGGTAGTAATTTATGTTATGATGTTTGTGAACGTCTGCCAAATTTTGTTGTTGTTGTTGTTGTTGTTGCTGTTTGTAATTCCTTCTGTTTTTTGGTTGTTTTTTCTTATGTGATTTTTTTTCACCGATCATCTTGCCGAACAAAAATGAAAAAAAAAAATGTTGGAAAAGTAGCATACTGACATGGGTGAATGAAAAAGCTTGTGGATGATGGTTTTCAAAATTCCATTCTATTTTTTTTCATTTGAATTTTCCATTTTGGTTTGGTTTTTTTTTTTGGGGGGGGTTGAGAAATTGATAAAATCAAATCCGAACAATATTGTTTGTTGTCGAATCGATTTGAATTGATATGGGAAATTAATCATTTGAGGGAAAATATATATTCAAAAAATATATCAAACTTCAATCAAAGAAATACATGATTTTCTGTCAACATCAGTGATAATCTCTTCGAATAAAGAATTTATAAATATCACAAAATATTGGTCACGTGTTTCGGAGAAACACATAATGATAAAAACTGTTTGGAAAAAGTTAATCCAATTTTGATTGGATTTTATTGTTCACACAATGAATGAAATGAAACGTTTTCGAAATCCGATGGACTTTATTAGAAAAGCCGATCTTTTTTTTCACAAAAACATTTCTGGATCATCATCATCATCATTCGAGTATCTGTGTCAAATTTCTGACCGATTCAATGACAAAATTGCTGTTATTATCGCTGTAAATAATTGGCATATACTGGTGGTGGTAATACAGAACAACAACTAATCAACCATGTATTTCGATGATGATGATGATGATGATAATCATTGCAAATAATAATAAAAAGAGCAAGAAATTATAATAATTGAAAAGGCACATAGTGAACATTTGGATTCGGTTATTATAAAATATTTTCATTGAATAACAACAACAACAACGAGAGAAAAAAAATCTCAAGCCTCTTCATTCAGATTGTGTGTGTGTGTGAATAATGAGAGCGAAACGAATTTAGAGTGAACAATATTCAAACGACGAAGACGATTTTTTGATGGAAATATTGTCAAGATTTTAAAATTCATGTCGTTGTTGTTGTTGAATGGTGGGCCAATACACAAATTTCGGATTGTTCCAAAACTTTTTGAAATTTGAATTCAAATTTGAGTTTTTTTTTCAATGAAAATCATATACCATCTCTCTTTTTTTTCAATCGTTGGACATCAAGCAAAACTAATTTTTTTTTATTTCACTCATTCTCTCTATTGGTAATTGTAATAAAACGGGCCAATATCGGTGATATACAAGGTCAAAGGTAAATCAAACGAAAAAAACGTTAAAATTGAAATGCCCGTATCCAATTGCTAATTGCGCACTTGAACTTTGAATCACAAACTGATCCAAAAAAAAAAAAAATCGATCTTCAATGTTCATTCTACAGATTCAGTTTTTTATTTCACGCTCTCTTCAAGCACGAATAAGCAAACAACAAGAACATTGTTTTGACAAAGAAAAAAAAATATCATATAATCGCTATCGGGCAAACAAACGTAAGTTAAAACAACAGTGATTATAATATTATTATTATAGCCAGAAAAAACAAAAAAAAAAACAAATGTAATTATAATAACTTACATACACCGAAATAGAAATAGTAATCATTGAATTATTATTACAGGAATGAAATCATCATCATCATTTTTTTCGGTATTTTCGTTTGGAACACCTAACCCTGCTAATGATTCAGTAATGATTATCATGAGAAATAATCATTGGCACGCAAAAAACTGTCATTTCATTTCTTAGGTAAGGATACCTTAGGTAAGGAGTGGTTGTTGTTGTTGTTGTTATTGTTGGACCTTGCATGTTTTTGAAATTATAAAAAAAATAACTTTACAACAAGTCAAACTTTGATGATCATCATCGATAATTACTTTAAGCTTTTTTTTCTTTTGTTTTCCCCCTATCCAATCTAGTGATACTACACCTGAAGGTTATCCTGAAATTATCCTGAAATCATAATAATAATTACCAATTTCATTGTCTCAAAGGTGTAATAAAAAAAAATAGACACATTCAAACAAACAATTTCTGAATGAAAAATTATCAACGATACCAATTTTCATACGGATTGCTAGTTTTTCAATAGATTTATTCATTTAAAACAAACAGAAGAAAAAAAACAGTGAAACCATATAACTGAATCCATATATATTCACTGATTTCGTAATTATTATTTGAAATCAATAGACAAATATTAATAACAATAATCACAGTGAAAACCTAGGCCACCAAAATCAACATGAAGAAATTATCAATTATTATAATGATGATGAGGAAAAATGAATGGAAAAATTATAATAATAATAATGATTATACAAAAGGGCTTCTACTACTACTGCAACATTATCGATTTGATTTGATTTGATTTGATTGATAATGCATTATTAGGATTATTTTATTTATTACAATGAAAATATCGAAAACAAAAGCATTTATATAAGGGAAGGGATCCATTATGAATCTATGATCACACACACACACACAAAATATCCACTGTATTGTATTATTTTTTGTGTTTCTTTGTATCAATAAAAGCAGAAATGTAAGAAATAGTTTATACAGAAAAAAAACACATGTAACATATTGTATTGAATCAATGAACAACAACAGAAAGAAAGAAATATCTAATCCAGGTAATTTTTTGTCATCAAGCTAGTTGTAATAAATATGTTTGGTTTTGGTTACGTGAATTTTATTTTCGTTTTCGTTATTGTTACGTTCATTGTAATTGTTCATTGATTTTTATGTTTCTTTTTTTTTGTTCATTGGGCTAATATTAATGGTTTTTTTTTTGTTTAGCCGATTAGATTAATAACGACGACGAAGACTTATATTGAACGAAAAATTGTTCCATATGGAACAATTTAAATTGCCTTTCTGTAATTCCTTCATACAATAACCACCACGTACAGAAAATAATCTTTTTCGTTTAAAAAGATATTTTATCAATCAAACAACCGATTTATTATGTCCGGTATATGTATGGAAACAGTCTAATAATGACTACATCATCGTCATCAACACCACATACCGATGGATTTTTGTTCAAAGAAAAAAAAAATTTACATGTTTTTTTTTGAACTTAACACACAGTATCATCATGTAGTAAGCATTATTATGGAACATTCGCATTCACATTCACATTGTTATTGATTTTGATTGATCCTTGCAAAATTTTTTTTCATTATCAATTGTGAAATGAATGGAAATGAAATGAATGGAGAAAAAGGAACAAGCCGAAAACATATTTGAACATATACCAGAGGGGTATTATTTGTATAAATGTCATGTTACTTGGAACAATGATGAAATTGTTTTCACCAAACAACAACAACAGAAAAAAAGAGTTCCAAAGACCCATACATGTTTTTGTGGGTTTTTTTCATATGTCTTTTGGTTGCCATTTTATTTTCTCTCGTACCAATAATGCTGTCTAGCTTAGCTATACACCGTCCGATCTTTACCTGAAGCAACCAAACAATAACAAAAAAAAAAACATGATCACCAGCCCTATTTGTGACATGCCAATATGAATTGATTTTCTTTTTTTGCTTTCAATTTAAAATGTGAACAACGAAGAAAAAATAATCACAGTGATAGTATATGATGGTAATCAACAATAGAGCTACCTTGCCAAATATAACGCAATATTATCATCATCAATAAGAGAGAGAGAGAGAGAGAGAGGAAAAAAAGAGAATGTTGTTATTGTGTAGAAATGAAATATCTGAACACGATAAATTCACATAGAAAAAAAAATTTCTTCACATTTTCTTACAAGGTAGAAATACAATGACATTTGTAAGCGAACGAACCGGACATTGTCAACAACGACAGCAATATTAATAATCATCGATCGAAATGAAATGAAAGACGGGGATACAGATTTTCTCCTGATTTTTCTTTTTTACATTCACTATAGTTTAAGAACATTGAAGGGTACCGTTAATAGATTTAAGTTTGGCAATCAAGGAACAAAACACGACAAGAAAAGAAAATGACAATGTCTTTTGTGTGTGTGTGTCGAAAACAAATGTGATGATGTTGTCCAGTCTAAAACATTTTTCTTATTTGTTGTTGAAAAAGAAGAAATCCTCGGTATAGAATTGCGGTGATAAATTTTTTTGTTTTGTTTTGTTAAAAATTTTTAACAGAAAAATTTTTCACAAAAACTGTTCATCATTTCAATATGACTGCTCTACCCTATTGTCGATAATTGATGCCTTTTGAACAACATTGATGATCTTCTTTGGTCAACAACAACAACAGCAACAAAATGAACAACATTATTATACAAAAAGAAAGGATTGAATTTTAACAACAACAAAAAAATTATGACCCCTATGATCATCATGATTATTGTGTGTGTGTGTGTGTGTGTGTAATTGGCAAAAGACAGCAGACAATCCTGTGCACCAGAAAAAAATTATGCATTTATTTCAAAAGAAGAAGAAAAAGAATGCATTTCTTCGGTCAAGTTGAACACAATATAACCAAACAAAAAATTTGTTCAAATAAAAGCAGAACAACAAGAAATGAAATGAATGAATGCCCACCATTATGATCAACAGTTTTCTCGAAATGATTATGATGATGATGGTCAAATCGGATGGGCAGAATTGAACACTAAATTCAGACAGACATTGGACAAACAGGCGGAAAAATGGCCCGAACAAATTGTTTGCACGAGTTTATTATTATAATGTTGATTTTAAGTTGGAAAATTTAAAAAAAAATTTTCTCGAAAAAAATCCTGTAGTAAAATTATTATTACATTGAACAACAAATCAATAGCCGCCATTTGTCTGGCAAAATTATTGGTAATGAAATGAGCAGCAACAGCAGCAGCTGTATTTACCTGACTACCTGCCTGTATGTGTTTGACCTTTTATCGTCTACTTTTTTTTTTGTTATCGTCTTGTCCAGTATACTAATTGATTGGGTTTGGTGGTAGAGATAGATCCGATGTATGGATGGTAGTTTCGACGATGACTTTAAGAAAAAAATACTGGGATAAATAAGAAAATTATTCAGCCTCATACTGATGTTATTAGTGTTGTTTATTATTCAAGTGAAACAACAACGAAATTCCAATGAAGCAAAAATCCGTAATTATTTCCATAGCATCATAAAAAACAGAACCAGAAAATTTTCCAATGTAAGACATAAACTTATACGATGAACACGTGTTATTTTCCAAGAATCAATGAAACAACAATCAAAAAACTTCAGGTAGCCAAAACAAAAAAAAACGAAAAATTTGTAATGAATGACCCAAGGGTCACGAGAAAAACCTAGGACAAAATTCCCATCAATTCTCTCTGAAGATTTCAATTCAGTCATTCAGTCAATCATATCCATAACCGTAATAATCATGATTGAATCAAATTGATCGGCAAGGTAATTTGTTTGTTTCTTTCTTCAATGAGGGTAAAGTGGATAGGTAGATATAGATAACAACAACAGCAAATATAATCTGTATAATCTTCATTAACATTATTAATTTCACAAGAAATGATTAATGGTTTCTACCTATGTATGTTGTGGTGTCTCATATGGCCATAGGACAAATTTCTCTTCGTCTTTCCTGTTTGTTTCTGTCTATTTACACAAATATAGAAGCTTTAAAAAACAAATTGACCTCATAAATATCTATCTATCTTGAATCAAGATCAATATCATCGATTTTTGTTCTATAACAATGTGAAGTATAGACACAGAGAGAGACACTTATAAACTTTCTACTTTGAATAATCAAATCGATTAATGGATGAGGAACAACAGCGAAAAAATTTGATTTTAAATAAATTTCAAAAAGGCAGAAACAATGTGTGAGTGTGTAATGTGTGTAATCTGGAAGGAGGAAACAAAGCACTGAGAGAAAAACAATGAACTTCAAATAAAATTTCACCTGAATTTCAAAAAGTTTTTTGTTAATAATTTTGAAAAATTATAAAACAAGGGTGTAACGAGAAAAATATTTGTCAATCATAATTTTCTTCGAAAATCCGCCTACATGCTTATAGTCAATAGTTAAAAAAACCGGCATGATTAAATCGATTTTTTTTCAAAAAAAAATCAATATCAAATTCAATTACAATAGCCAATCATCATCATCGATTAATCAATCGAAAATCAAATTTGAAACAAAGTCAATGAAAAGATACGGGCAAAATGAGAGGCGTTTTGATTTTGAAAAATAGGCAGAAAAACTTAAAAAGTTTTCAAAGTTTTAAAGACAATCCTTTTCTTTGCTCAAACATCTCGATATAAACCATTCATATAAACACACTAATCAATCATTGATTTGATTTTTTGCTCGACAAAACAATCGCTGTTTCATTCAATATCTGACAATGTCAAAAACAGAAAAAATGTTGATCCAGATTCATAATTGTATTCCGTTTGACAGAAACAGAAAAACAATAACCACCATGATTCTTATAGTATCACTAACCATCATAAAAAAAACTATAACAAGGTCATGTTATTGTTGTGAAGGTAACAACAACAAAACAATAATAATCCGGTCAGTTAAACTAAAGAAATTAAAACATATGAATGATAGAAAGGCTGAATGAAAGAAAGTTCGACCTAGAAAAATTATTAATAATAATCAAAACAGATTGATGCGGGAAAATGAAAAAATCATACCCGAATCATACGTGATTATGGAAAAAAATTGTAACATTTTCTAAACGAAAATCTAATTTAACACACGAATGAAACAGAAACAATAATGGAAAAGATGTTTTTTGGGTAAAACAACAACAGCAACGGGAAAAAAATTGTTTTTTTTTCTCAATTATCCAATCAATATTAAACAGAGAGATTAATGAATGAAAATTGATATTCATGTAATATGAGTATCAATTTTGTTTATTGAAAAACAACAAACAAAATTATACATTCAAGTTGATTAATTAATTTTCTTTCTTTCCTTCTCTCCTTCAATCTCTATCGTTTTCTTTCATTAATTAATTGGTCTATTGGCCGCCAATATCATTAATATCGTTTTAATGAATCGATAGAATTACTCAATGCTCTTCTTTTTTGGTTTTTTTTGTTTAATGAAAATTTTATTTATTTATTTTCTCTCTTTTATGCAGGAATTTAGAGAGAATTTCGTATGAGATTACCACCCAAAATATATTGCCTTACTAATAATGATGAGGATCTTTATCCAATCTTTGACTATCTTCGGTGTTGATTCATTCATTCATTCATTCAATATTGTTTTTTTTTGATTTAGCTTTCGCAAAACAATGTAATCATATGAGAAAAAATGAATGATGAAAAATTCAAAGGCCAATGATGTTTTTGCTTTTGGCATTCATTACTCATTGTGCGCGTATGATCGGCAGCAGCAATCCATGCAACCAAGAAAAATACCGAAAAAACGTGCTTTGGTCAAAAGAGAAAAAATCAATTTTCAACCAACTAAACCAGACCAAAATTACTGACTGACTGACGGACTGAATCTGATCATACATGCCTCATACATAAGATCATGATCATAATCATCAGCATCATACATGAACAACATTTTTTTCTTCTTAGTTTCTCATCATTGAAATTCGGATCCTTTCCGATGATGATGTTGTTGATGATGATCAATGAATGAATGAATGGATCATATAAATAGAGTAGGCATCTCTTGCTTTTTCTCTATTTTTTTTACCCATATCTATCTATCATATCAATGGCTTAACATATCAATGCCGCACCATAGATACAAGAAAAGAATGTGGTCAGGATCAAAGATCATCATCATCATCGTTGTTGTTGTCGGCATAGATGATGATCATGATTTCAAGGTTTGTAATAATAATGGTCATATCAATTCATAAGGTCAACATTTTTCATTCATTCATTGTATAAATGTTTGTTCGTTCGGTAAATCAATTTACCGAATTTTGTTTTTCTTCTCCAAGAATAATAATACATATCACATAAAAACTTTACTGACTTTTAGTCTTAATTAAATACAACAACAACAACATCTTATGGCCTGTTTGTATAGAAGGTAATATTTATTTTTTTATATTCGAATAGGATTGGGTTTTTTTTTGTTGATTTTTCTCGTAACATATATACGATGGCTACAACTGGATTGAATTATTTTGTTTCCTTTATGATTATTATTATTATCATCATCATTCAAAGAAGATAATCAAGATGGTCAAGTGATGCTGAACAAGGTGTGTGTTTGTGTGTACAAGTTTTTCTGAACATTGAATGAAAATTGAAAAAACAAAAACTCGATCAACATAAACATTCATTCATTCATTCATTTTAATCAATTATTCAGTTTTGGTTATTGTTTTCATGGATGATGATTGAAAATCTTGTTTTATTTCTCTCATTCTTTCTCTCTCTTTTGGCCTGTCATTGATGATGATCCATAGGATCGAGCATTATTTGTCAAAGGCGATGTATTCTTTTCTTCTTCTTTTTTCATTTTCTTTCATCACTATGAACATAACATGAAAAACAAGGAGATGAATCGTTGGCTATTTTTACCTAAAATTCATTCATTTTCATTCAATCAATCAATCATTTATATGGATATGATAATAATACAATTGTAAATATTTATTTATAGCCATTTTTTCTATTGTGAATTATCCATATAAAAATTTGGAGAAATTCAATTTTGTAATATGAAATAAAACAAGGACAATCAAATGTCAAGAAGCTTAACAAAAAAAAACTAGCTTATTTTCATTTATCAATGAATGAATGTCATTCTCAAAGACAAATGCGAACAACAACAACAACAAAAATCAACCAAACCAAAAAAAATCGATTAATCAAATCGATTGATTGGTACATCATTAACATTGATCATTAACAAATATCGAATAGAAAACGAACAACAACAAAAAAAACCATGATGGTAAATACAATGGAACAATGATGATGATCATCATCATCATTATCAATTTCTTTTGGTCATTTTCGCTTTAGCAAAGAAAAAAAAACAATATTCTTATGAAATTATTATTATTATCGATATTCGAAGCAATGAAGAAAAAGAAAAAGAAATCGAATGTTAA
The DNA here is from genome assembly GCF_027571235.1 of Dermatophagoides pteronyssinus. NCBI lineage: Eukaryota > Metazoa > Arthropoda > Arachnida > Sarcoptiformes > Pyroglyphidae > Dermatophagoides > Dermatophagoides pteronyssinus. Next base: position 11,254 of record NW_027461565.1, on the reverse strand, counting down.
AAATTAGAATCAGTATTTGCTGTAACTATTATTATTATTATTATCATTATAAACTATAATCATCATCATCATCATCGATAGCCATTAACAAGATTATCGAATTGATTTGTCAAGCTCTGTATTAATGATTCTCGATCGGTTTTTTCTTTCTTTTCTTTTCTCTTCTTCTTTCAATGAATCTTTCTTTTGTTAGCCAGAAAAAAAACTCTTGACTCATCAATAGTGAGAATAACTATTGAACAAAAAAACTAAGAAACAAAACAAAAAAATCAAATTCATGATCATCATCATTGAAAAGTGAAATGGTCGAATCCATTCATAGAAAACAATTTCAATTTTACAGAATTGATTCGCATTCGGTTCGGGCGAAAAACCAGAAAAAAATGTTTAAATGATTCTCATTTTCTTTGGTAACTTGGTAAATGAATTTCTTTGTTTCAATTGTTTTCATTTTCTCAAAAAAATCCAAGTAAATAAACAAATTTATTTCCGGAATCCATAAATTGTCCTGCTGCAAAAATGCTCTACAGCAAAATTTTCAACATCCCCAATAATAATAATCATTATTATTATGTGATACGCACCCAGGAAATAATCTTTCAGGGAAAAAAATTTTCTTACATAAAAATACAAAAAAAAATGATGGCCATGTACACGGAATTTGAATATTAAGCCTTGCCATTCCCATCATCATCATCACCCCTCTATTTCTTTCTCAAGATGATGATGATAATGATTTTTTCTATTTTTAAAATCCAAAACTTGAAACACGGTGGATAAGAACACTAATTGTCATAATCATGACCATCAAACATGATTTTTTTTGGTTGAATTTTTAGCCTTTTTTTTCCTTTAACCCATCATAAGATCATCATCAATAATGATTATTGAAAATGGACACACACACACGAAATGAGACATAAAAGCAATAAAAAATTATTATCATTTGATTTTGAAAGGATTAAAACCAGTAAAATCACCACCGCAGTAAAAAAAGAAAAAATTCAAATTCAATTTTCACCAAAAGCCAGAAAACCAAACGAATAATATGAATGAAGAAATGTTGTTTCGAGAAAAATTTGACAAGTTTGTAATAAAAAAAAATTATAAATTTTTTTCTCGTAATCAAAAAAATAAAAAGATGATTTAAAGCTTCTAATACATAAATGACAATCATTTTAGCCATTCAAATTGATAAAGTAAATGTGTAAATCTCTACTCTGTAAGGAAAAAAGATAGCTTTAGCATGGTTTTGAATCGTATATTTTTATCCATTTCTTGTGGTAAAAATTATTATTTTTGAAAAAAAGAAGAAGGATCAACAACAAAGATGAATGATTATGTGTGTGTGTAAGCTGTTAATTTGTTAGATGTGAATCTGAATTGAATGATTTATTTATTCAAGAGAAAAAAAACGTTGTTTTAGATTTTTGATTGCTTGAAACGAGAAAATTAATTTTATATCTCACCACACACCACAAACAATTCAATGTTCTTTTATATGTTCATTTTTGAATATGATTCTGTTGTTTTGATTCTGTACTGATGTTGATGTTGATGACACATTTATTCAATCTTTATCATCATCATCACCATTGTTGTGATGACAAATCCAAATCCAAAAAAGCTAAAATTAAAATGTTTTTTTTTGCTGCATTGAAAATTCTCTCTTCTTTGTTTGTTAACAATAAAAATGAAATTAGCTAATAGAAACGTTTCATTGTTGTTGTTGATGGACGACAAAGCGTCAACATCTTTGTCTTTGATTGTTTGCTGCTGCTTGTCATCATTTTAAACTATGAAAGAAGAAGAATATAAATGAACGAAATGTTTATGTGACAATATTCTTGGTCGTTTTTAAAAGAATTTGCTAAAAGTGACAATTTTTTTCTTCTAATTCCATATATGCATGGCGAATTTGACATTGACGGTGACAAAATCTTTTCTTTTTTGGTTGCTCTAAAATTATATCGATACACTTTTTTTCGCTAATGACATGATGAACATCTTGCGATTATGAAAAAAAGCTTAAGATAAAAGAGAGAGAGAGAGAGAGAGAGAGAGAGAGAGAGAGAGAGAGAGAGAGAAAATAAACGATTTTATTGAAAATTTCGTTGTGCTGCTACCTGCTGGTAGTCTGCCGTTTAGGCACAGCATACTGATTAGTCCATAAAGACATTAAAAAATAAAATCAATGATACAAAAGAAAAAACAAAAATAAAAACAAAAGAAAGAAGAGAGAGAGAGAGAGAGAGAGAGAGAGAGAGAGAGAGAGAGAGAGAGAGAGAGAGAGAGAGAGAGAGAGAGAGAGAGAGAGAGAGAGAGAGAGAGAGAGAGAGAGAGAGAGAGAGAGAAAAAATGACATTACATGACATTACAAATTTTGAAATTTTTCAATCTTGATTAATGATTGATAAACCACCACCACCACCACCATCAATGTGTTCAATGTATGACCATCATCATTTTCGGGATCAAGAAACGAAACGAAACAAGAAAATCTTTACTAATGCTTTTCCATATAGGTGTGTGTGCGTATTGTATCCAATCTGTTTAAATAAATTTTTTTTCATTTTTGCTTTGCTTAATTTCAATCATCAAATCATCAAACTTTTTGAAAAACACACACACAACTTTGACGACACATACACATACATCATCATCTATATGGCTAATTGTTAATCGGACAATCTCATAATCATCTTGTATCGCATATATAGATAAATAGCCTAATTTATCATTTTGGTCATGGTAAAAAAAGATTTTTAGTTATTAGTGAAAAAAAAATCAAACATCTTGAAGATGTATCATGTGTTAAAGCTAGGCGAATTTTTCTTTTTATAACACACTCACAGCATAGAACAACCAACCAAATACCGAAAGATGCTATCAACATTGAACATTGAATTTGATTTAAGTCATTTTTTTCTCTCTCTCTCTCTCTCTCTCTCTCTCCTTACCATACAGATGTCATTATCATTCAACCATCATATCACTGGCTTGTATTTTGGCCAGTGTATAGAAAAAAATTATTATCAATTACAAATAGCCATACAGAGACACATTTTACAACACTTAAGGAAGTGATAAATTTTCTTCTTTTTTTTCACGGGATAATCAATTAATTGAACATAGAGAAAAAATAAAGATGATGATGGGTGAAAATCTGTCATATTTTCGAAATGAAAATGTAGTATTTTAAATTCAAAAAAAATTCAATGTTAAATATGATTGAATGAATGAATGAAATATTTGTGTGGTTATTATCCAGACGAAAAATAGATTTGTCATCAATAATATTCCTTCCAAAAAAATAAATGAGAATTGAATGTTCATAGGAAAAAAATACATGCCCCTGTCATTAGTAAATAAGTATAGTGGAAAAGAAATAAAAAATTCGTGCATGATTTTCTTTCCTGTTTTTTCTATCATCATCATCATCAAAGTAATTGATTCATCCAAAGCAAAAATCATTGAAATATGATTATTGTTGACTAGGATGTGTATAAGGTGTGTGCTCACACAATTTTAAATGGTTAGATTTGATTTTGTGAAAAAAAATAATAATAATTTCACGTTCTGTAAATCATTTTCGACACACACACAGATAGTGAAAAAAAACAATTTTCATACTTTGATTTGGTTCTGTTCGTTTTAATGAAAACATCACCAAATAATCATTGGAACACACACACACACACATATAGCAACGAGAGAAAGTTCAAAAATATTGAATTTGACCTTAATTTTCATTCATTCAATGATTTTTCAATCATCCAATTTCGTTTTTCTGAAGGGGAAAGAAAGGGAACACCAACAACAAACCTCTTGATATTGTATACGAGAATCTATTTTGTCTTTTTTTTTAAATAATGATTTCGAATAATAATGCAAATCTCGTGCATCTTCAAGTCAACAACATTCAACGAAACGAAATCCTTAATAAAGTGAAAACGAAGAAAGAAAAACGACCACACGTGAGTATTGGCGTGACTGGTATTTTCTTTCTTCTTCTCGTCTTCTTCCCTAGTATCAATTAGAGTTTTGTCCAAAAAAAAATTTTCTAAAGTATTCTTCTTCTTCTTTTATCCACCTAATATTTAAACTTTGTTTACAAAACAATAAAGGTGGAGAACGAAAAAAAAATAGTTATTTACCACACACATCAAATTGGTAAGAAAATATTTTGTTTAACAAAATCATCATCAAGTATAGAATCATCAACAACATCGTGTTGATCGTGTCTCTCTCTCTCTCTTTCGCTCTCCAAAATGAAATTCTTTCAAGACAAAAATGTCTTGAGAAAATTATTTCTTCTTCTTCTTCTTCATTTTTTACATAATTACCATGTTTCAAAATGTGGAAAATAGAAAAGAAAAGAAAAGAAAAATTCTTCCTCTTCACATAAGAGGAAAATAGGAATATATAGCTAATAAAGATGATGAGAAATTCATTTTGTTCATGAACATTTTTGACCACCCGACTTAAATAAATTTGTTACGCGTGTTCATTGATATTTTTTTTCGTGCCAAAATTGAAATAAACTAATTTTCTTTCTTTCTGTTGTTGAAAGATTATTAATCTTTGATTTTTGGTCTCGATAGCATCGATTTGTTTTTCTACGAAACAATTTTACCTCTCAACACTATTAATTATCCGAAATAGAAACAAACATGGTGAACAAGCATTGTTTTGGAATTTTTCCCAACATTTTTCTAAGATGCTGATAGAAACGTGAATCGTTTCTTAGCAAAATCCAAAAATAAAATTAGTTCCCAATACAAAAACCAATGACATTTGAAATCAGTAAAACTAATAAAGATCAAAAAATCGTTGATTTTATGTTATTTATCTAAGATAAAGATGTCATAAACTGATTTTTTTCTTCTGACAGGAAAGATTTACAAAGACAAAACTGACAAATATGAAAAACATACACAAGAGACAAATATTTTTCTCTCGCTTTAAACTAAAAAAAAAATGGCAAGAATAGTGAAAAACAAGACAAACAAACAAACAAACGAGAGGAAAAAAACCGTTTTGTTTTGACCAACAACACTGAAAAAAAATCAGGGTAGAAAACTGGCCGCAACAAAACAAAATTCATTCATTCATTCAGTCAGTGTTTAAAAAAGATCTTTATCTTTTCACTCACACACTATATTCTTTGAAATCTTGACGGCGGCTACTGTATTCGATTCAATTCAATCGAATCAAATGAAAATGATAGTGAATTTTCTTCAATATTTTTTTCTGTTTTGTTTTGTTTCGTAGATTTTCATGGTTCAATCATGATGACAATGTGAACGACAGGCAGCAACGAAAAAAAAAGAATCTAATGAAACAGATTGAACACAAACGAAATTGCCTACAAACAAACACAATTGTCATTTTCCATTCGGTTCCAAAACCATTGATGACAACAACAACAACAAAGCCATGAATTGAAATGAAATTTTTTTGGAACAAAGAAAATTGTTTTGTATGGTTACTATATGGATTTCTCTCTGGCTTTCTTTCTTCGCTTAATTTCAAGTAATGCCAATTACAAACCAAACCAGAAAGAAAGAAAAGAAAAGATTGTAATCAATGTTAGCGAAAAATATGTACCACACAACGGAATAAAAATTGTTTGAACAAAACAAGATTTTTTCTACCCAAACAAACAAACAAATTGATTATCATTGTGTGTTTGGACAGAAAAACAAGAATGAAAGAAACAAACTATTAATCGATCTAATCGATAGCAATCCTGTAAAGCGATAGCTAATCAAAGAAAGATTTCTTGTGATTGAAAAGAAAAAGATTTTTTCGTTTAATTTAATAAAATTATCTGTAGACTTGTAAAGGCGAGAACATTTTTCTAAATAAAAGCTAATTCACCTGGTGAATCAATGTATTTTGGTTAGAATCAAGTTTTTTTTCGAAAAAAATTACATGTTTTTTGTTTCTGGCCTAATTTTTCTGGATCGGAAAACATTCAATGAACAACAACGTGATTCCACATGAACGGATTTTTTTTCAAAATGAAAAATTTATTTTGAAAAAACCAACTAAAAAAAATTTTGGACATGATTCTGGTAAACCAACCAAACAAATTACAAAGATTTTTATCCAAAGTTTGAAAAAGTTTTCAGGCTAAAAAGGAAATGAAAACAACAACAACAACGAAATGATGCTCGTTTTGGACAAACACACACACACTGGACAAATCAAAAATTCAAAATCCATTGTCTTAGTTTATTTATTTTATTTTTAGTTTGTTTTAGTTTTTTTGGTTCAAAAGTAATCACAAAATCTAACAACAAAAGTCATGGGAATGTGAAAAAAAAATTTCTTCAAATCAAAGATTTCAATTTTTGTTTATTTATTTTTTCTTTTTCTTTCTTCTGGGTTTTTTGTTTGAATTTCGTTTTTGTTTTTTTTTGTTGAAACGTGAGTAAAATTCATTAGGAAAACTTATTCGCAATGTTTGTTTTTTACGAAACACACACACACAGAGACATATCACATATGTTTTAAGTTGAAAAATCCAAATTTTGCCCTGAATTTTCTTTCCAAGAACGAAAATTTGATTCTGGTTATAGGAAAAGCAAAACGAATGAATTTTAAATATGGGAAACCAATATCGAATATTCATCAATAATACGACCATCATGACGATAATAAGCATCGATTTTTTTTCGTATTGAAAACGCCCTCAAACAAGATCATCATCATGATCATCAATAGTGTTTGTCATTCAAATTGTCTTGTCTTGTTGTCTTTCTGACATGAAAATGTTTGTTCGACAATTTTATGTAATGGTGTAAGGGAGAGAGAGAGAAAAAACAAAAAAAAGCAATTAATCTATCAATCAAAAATGATGAATAGTTAAATGATGATGAACTGAATCAAAATTCAGAAAAAAAAACATTTAAGTGATTTTTTTTTGCTGATCCAAAAGTCGAAAACTAGCTAAAAATGGAATGAACCAAATAATGTTTTTTGTTGGTAAAATTGAGGATATGTGTGCTTTGCGTGGCTAATAATTTTATCAAAATCAAACAAATCAAAAAATTTTCGTCCAGGTCCAACTATTGATTATCAAAATAGACCAATCATAGAAAAAACCACCATGTCCCATCAGCTGTATCATTTTTATACCCACATTTTTGTTCCATAAACAAAAATCATAAATATGATGTGTGTGTGTGTGGTGACATTATGGTCCAAAAACCTTTAAACATTAACCATCTGCCATCATCCAAATAATAATCATTCGAATAAATGATAATGAAACAGAGTAGGAAACTAACTAACTAACAACAACAAATCATCTGAAATAATCATTATCGATCAATCGACAATTTTCCATGAAATTATATTCAAAAGCTTGAAAAAAAAACGCATTTCATTTTCATTTACTTTACAGCCAACCACCACTACACTGATGATGATGATTGAAAATGAAGCAATGAAAAAAATTAGCCAATTTATTGGCTATAGAATATCCGACAATAATACTAATAGTAACCAGTAACGACAACAACAACTAGAGGAAGGAAGAACATTAAATTGAATTCAAACACACACACACATAGAGAAAGTGAGTCCATAAGAGAAAAATGATCTGATGACCGTAATAATGATGATGATGAAAGTCAAAATCATAGTGTCGTTGTAGTCAATGAACACACACAACACAACAAAACAAGATCAAAAGATCATTTATTATATCACCAATAGAAAACTGTATGGAAAATCCCAAAAGAAATTTACCCCCTTTCAAATTGGTCAGTCAAAAATGAAACTCTATGGTCAGTCAATAAAGTTATATCCAGCGATGATGAAAAATAATTATTTTCAAAACAAAAATATCAATTATTAAAAGAAATTGAAAACATTTTTCCATTGAAAAAAAAACGAATTGACAAACTTTGGAAACAAACACAATCAATCTGTCAGTGGAAACAGAATTATTATTTATTGCCATTTTTCATTGATGACAATTTTCATTTTCGTTTCTATTTTCTCCAATGTTTCGATTAAAAAATTTATCATTATTTCGAAACAAACAGTTTTCAGTCATACACAAACACAAATCCAAACAAACACATTACATAAATCCATCAAAAAGAATCAACAAAAAGAAATTCAGGAATTGTAGATCAAGAAAAAAACAAAATTTTTATGATGATGTTTATAAACAAATTTTTTCGTTTTGTTTTGATTATTAATTCAAAACTCAAAGATTGTGAACAAGAGAGAGTTCAAAGGTCTAAATCGGATCAACAACGGATGTGTGTGTGTGTTTGAATTTCAAAGACATTCAGTCAGTCAGTGAAAAAGAAGGATAAAAAATCATCATAAAAATGTCGAATCTATTCGATACCATCATCAACAACAGCAAAAATGACATGTTTTTTTGTCCAACACAAACAAACAAACAAGCGAAAAAACAAGGCCTATAAAGGGTATCCTTGAATAAGATGTTGAAATTCTCCTTGTATATGTAACCATATCAACCAACCATTTTTTCTTGATCAGGTGTTCCAGGAACATAATTTGAAGTGATGAAAATTAACCCAAACGCACCCACATTCGTCCAGTAAAAACACGCCCATTTGCAAAATTGCTCTCCTGCGGCCATCACTCCGAACATTTTTGTGAAACTTGGCAAGATTATTCGTCTCTTTATGAAGTCTCAAAAAATGTCATTTGAAATTCTCAGGTTAGGGCATCAGAGGTCAAAGGGCAAAAACTCTCACGCCTCTCCAACGGGGTTTGGTTGCATTTTTTCTTTTGGGTCATCAAGATATTCAAGATCTTCACCTGATTTGAAGTTTTGAAGAAATTGCCAGTTGTGGCAGAGAAGTTATCAATAAAAGGTGAATTTTAATGCACACCCTTCCGGCGGTTGGGGCGTGTTCACTCCAGAAATGTGGAACATACCGGAAATTGTATTTGTACACGCCCAAACCGCCGGAAGGAAAATGTATTGATTTTTCGCTTTTTATCGATAACTTCTCTGCCACAACTGACAGTTCCTTCAAAACTTCAAATCAGGTGAAGATCTTGAATATCTTGTTGACCCAAAAGAAAAAATGCAACCAAACCCCGTTGGAGAGGCGTGAGAGTTTTTTGCCCTTTGACCTCTGATGCCCTAACCTGAGAATTTCAAATGACATTTTTTGAGACTTCATAAAGAGACGAATAATCTTGCCAAGTTTCACAAAAATGTTCGGAGTGATGGCCGCAGGAGAGCAATTTTGCAAATGGGCGTGTTTTTCACTGGACGAATGTGGGTGCGTTTGGGTTAATTTTCATCACTTCAAATTATGTTCCTGGAACACCTGATCAAGAAAAAATGGTTGGTTGATATGGTTACATATACAAGGAGAATTTCAACATCTTATTCAAGGATACCCTTTTGTTGTTGTTGTTTTTAACATAAGTAAACATCATGTTGTGTGGCCATCATCATTTATTCTTGTAATTTTTATGATGATTTTCGTTTAAGCAACAAACAAACAACAAAAAATGAACGAAAATTTTGTCGGTACACTGTTAAAAATGGTATGACTTTATAAGTTCATAAAGTGGAAGTGTGGACTTATAAGTTCACATTAGACCAAGTGAACATATAAACTCACTTTAAGGAATTGTGAGCTTATAACTTCACTTTAAGGAATTGTGAGCTTATAAGTCCACACTTCCACTTTATGAACTTATAACTTCACTTTAAGGAATTGTGAGCTTATAACTTCACTTTAAGGAATTGTGAGCTTATAACTTCACTTTAAGGAATTGTGAGCTTATAAGTCCACACTTCCACTTTATGAACTTATAACTTCACTTTAAGGAATTGTGAGCTTATAAACTCATACGAGAACGTTGTGAGTTTATAACTTCATACGAGAAAAAATGTGAGGTTTTTAAAATAAAAATAAAAACCCCTATACGCAAGCGTTTTTTTTTATTAAAAAAATCTTGATGCGCAAGTGAAATTAAATTAAATTATTGAAGTTTTTAATTATTTTTCATTTAAAGATATATTATTAATTATTATAATTATTAAACAAGGCTAATAGAAATTTATCAATAGAAATCGGCTCAGGAACATGAAAAGAGAACCCGACTTGGTTTTCATTGTTCGATTCATCTTTATAGATTATGACCTCGTGATCAAATGGACAAATAAAGTAAATTAGAATCTTTGCATTCATTCGACACTTGTCGGCATTGAAGTTGAGACAGATAGCAATCGAACATCCCCAACATAAATGTCATTCTTTCTCAATCTTAGCTTGATTCGGTGTTATTGTAGGTAGTGATAAAAAATACTTAAAACAAAACCAATGAGATTAGGAAAAACATGGAACAAGTTAGACATAAACAACAATCATATTCAATGAACAAACCTGATAACCAAATTTTGTAAACGAACCACACTTAACAAAAATAATGAATAACAACTAATCGAACAGTAGTTTAAATAATCAAAACAGAACCCTAACAGCTAATTTCAATTATGAGGGCGCTCGTCGCCTCCACATGAATTCAAAATTTTTCAAAAAAATTTTCCAAGTCCAAAAATCCAATTTTTTTTTGAGTTTGTAATTTGAAAAAATAAAATAAAATCAAAATTGTGATTTTATAACTTCACTTTAAGGAATTGTGAACTTATAAACTCATACGAAAAACGTTGTGAGTTTGTAATTTGAAAAAATAAAATAAAATCAAAATTGTGATTTTATAACTTCACTTTAAGGAATTGTGAACTTATAAACTCATACGAAAAACGTTGTGAGTTTGTAATTTGAAAAAATAAAATAAAATCAAAATTGTGATTTTATAACTTCACTTTAAGGAATTGTGAACTTATAAACTCATACGAAAAACGTTGTGAGTTTGTAATTTGAAAAAATAAAATAAAATCCAAAATTGTGATTTTTTAACTTCACTTTAAGGAATTGTGAGCTTATAAACTCATACGAAAAACGTTATGAGTTTATAACTTCATACGAAAAACCATGTGAGTTTATAACTCCATTCATAAAACATTATGAGTTTTTAATTTTAAAAAAATAAAATTAAATCCAAAATTAGAATTTTTAAAGTCATACGAAAAACGTTGTGATTTTATAACTCCATACGAAAAACGTTGTGAGTTTATAACTTCATACGAGAAACCATGTGAGATTATAAGTCCATTCGAAAAACATTATGAGTTTTTAATTACAAATAAAATCCAAAATTCGAATTTTTAAAC